>NC_057803.1:478629441-478680529 GCF_018294505.1 Triticum aestivum
AGGTCTCTCTCGCACACTATGTATGATACTCTAGCTAGTCCAAGCTAGATATCTTGGGTGCACTCATCGTATGCACACAGATTCCTTAGCTCTTTGCCTGTAACTCTCTCATGCACCACTATGTCGTCTCGGAGCTCTTCCCCCCTTTGTCAAACTCTCCATCCACCTGGGTCACACATACACATGCATATCTCACTCGCACTCGATAGGCCCATCTAAAACTCTATCTCTCCCCCTCGTTCTCTCTCCATCTCACACGCGCACACACACAATCTCATGCCCAGCTAGCCAAGTATGATGGTCTCTCACTCAATTGTAGGCACACACAGTCCCCCTATATGTATATGACTAGGTAATCTTAGTCTCCATCACAAACATGTGCATGGTCTATCTTGTTTTCTCTCGGGGCATCTTTCTATCACGCACGCACTCCCTCGATCTCCCACCCATATAGTCCCCTCACGATCTCGACGAGATCTCTCTATCACAAACACACCCTCTCTCCCTCCTCATGCGTCCATGCCATCCATGCGTCCCTCTCGACCTTTGTTCCTTGTTGGCCACACCTCTATTGGACATGTGCTACAGGGGTGTCTCTCTCCGTTGCAAACAATCACACACTAGCTATCTTCGTGTATCTCCTCGCCCCGCTTTTCCATCTCGGAGATGCATGCGTGATATGTTCGCATAAGAAACGAAAAAACACACACACTCTCTCTAATTTATCATTTGTTGTCAATTTCTCTTTCACACACATACTCTTTTTGCACACTTACTCATTCTCCTTCACACGCACTTGATCGGTCTCGACTGAGGCACTCTCCTCGGTCCATAGCATATAGATTTATTGAAAAGTCAAACATCACAAAGTTTGACCATGTACGTGGAGAAAAAGAATTACATCTAGTCTGGCAAACATATGCCATTAGATTCACCATGAGATGTAGTTTTGTATGATGTATCTTTGGTATTGTAGATATAAATAACATTTGCGTAAACCTGATCAAAGTTTCCAAAGTTTGACTTCTAAAAAAATTACATGCACTGCATTATCGAGCGGATGGAATATCTGTTTCCCCCTCTCAGCTATCTAACGCACCACTCAGCCTTATCGGGGCTCCTCAATCTCTCTCAAACTTTATTGGTCAGTTTGGTTCGTGACCTGACCCTCATACCTTGATGGCTGGTACTGCCTGGTGTGGACGTGAGATGTAAAATATTTCTGCCTGGCCAGGCTTGTGTGGTGCTGAAGCGTTTGGTTCATGCTTGGGCCAGGCAAAGCATCAATGTCCCATCAATCAATCCATGCATCAATTATTTAATGCTAATATCCATCCATGTTGCTGTTAGCCTTGTGGCCACATGACCAGGCATGACCAGGCGTTCGAAATCGGTTGCCTGGGCCAGGCTACTTGCAGTGTCTGGAGTTCAGCCAGGCTAATTAAAGTGCAAGGGAACCTAGGCCAGGCGGGCTTTCTTTTTCATAGGGTAGCAACCAAACAAGCGTGCATGAAATCCAGCCACAACCCCAGGCCAGGCAAAAGATGCTCAAGACGCAAGTCAAACTAGCCTTATATCTCCCTGGTTCACACATACACATGTCTCGCTCGCGCTATACATATAGACCCATCCAACACTCTCCGCCCTTGTTCTCTCTCCATGTGACACGCACCCCCCTAAGTACCATAATACCTCAATCCATCATAGGCGCAAGCACTCCCCCCTCCTAAGTATGATTATCTCTTACTAGCCAACAGGAACACACGTATTGTCTCCTTCCATCCATACGTCTATCTCGATATCTCTCGGGGCATCTTCTATCACGCACACACCTTGTCACACGATCTCCAGGGGATCTCTCTATGACAAACATACACTCTCTCCTCCCCATGTCTGCATTTTCTCCGTACGTCTCTCTCGACCTCTCTCCCTTGTTTGCCAGACCCCTCTTGGCCACGTGCTAGCTTAGGGGTCTTGCTCTCTCGGTTCCAAACAACTACACACTATCTCCTCACCTTGCCTCTGTTGTAGAAGGTGCATGTGTGATATGTTTGCATAAGACACACACGCTTTTTCTCTACTTTTATCGTGTGTTGTCCATGTCTCTTTCACACACGCACACACACTTTTTTAACTCACTCTCTCTCTCTCTCTCTCTCTCTCTTGTTAGGGACTTTGTCACGTCCATAAGCATATGGATGTTTTGAAAAGTCAAACCTCAGAAACGTTTGACCAGGTATATGTGGAGAAAAACATTTACATCTGGAACGATCATTAGATTCATCACAACATGTACTTATTTCATACTATCATTTATCTTTGATATTGTAGATATAAGTAATTTCTTTATAAACTTGGTCAAAGTTTCAAAAGTTTGACTTAAAAAAATGTTGGAACTACATTATCGAACGGAGGGAGTAGCTATTTCCCTCTCTCTCTACTATCTCTCACGGGCCTCCCCTCTCACTCGAACTCTCTATACCGACGGATTATACGCTCACTGTGTCATCGTATAGCTCCGTATATTGTTTAGTTGACCGATCAACCAATCCACATGCTGCCTTGTCAGCTCATCTTCTGTATCTTCGTGTGCTGGCCCATGTGGCAGTGGGTGAAAATAAGTAAACTAGAGGCCCATCTGACACGCGGTGAAGTAAACAAAGTTGAAACCACTCGGGGTAGCACCCCGCACGCTAGTAAATTGAGGGCGCATTGAGGACAAACTTCTTGCGCGCGAAGGACGCACTCGTGCACGATTCACCACTGCGCGACGGCATGCACAGAAGGACGCACTCGCGCACACCCAGCACACAACACACACCAGCACACGTGTACACATCTAGGAGTAGAAGGCCGTGGAAAAATCTGGCGTGATGGCCACTACCGAAGCCGTCCACCTCCAATTGTGCTGTTCCGTGCAATGCATGGGCATCTACGCACAGGAAATTATGTCGAACAGGGCTAGCTGTAAGTAGGCTAGCTCTACAGCCATGATGATAGTGACTGTAGACAGTGAGGCTGACTATGGTATGCCGAACATGGCGCCTATACTCAGGTGTCATCTCCGGTGCAGGGTCTTGTCACTTCACTGTGAGGAGCAGCACGTAATAATTTGACCAACGGATAGTACAGTGCTAGTACTCCTACTACTACATTGGTAGTACTACTACTAGTACTAGTAGCACCACCGTCTGGATTTAGGAGTACTACCACGTCCATCTGGATTTTAGTATTTGACTAGCAGTATCTAGTAATGCATGTCACCAAAAATGTACTACTCCCTCTGTAAATAAATACATGGTGTTTTATTCCTATCGGCGAGAGAACTTAATGTTTTTTGCTACTCCTAACTAGAGTACTAATAGGATTACATGCAATGAACTAAACACTGCATGTCATGTTTGGTAGTCTCAAGTCATTGAAAGCATGCACGGCCCACATCTCTCATTGGTTGATATGTCACGAAATAAGAAACAAGGAGGGAGTTAATGCACCGTGCCTAAGTATTTTGGGATTATTTGGTTTTCGTAAGGTGACTTACACAACATTTTTGTTTACATGCATTAACATTTAATAGTTAAATCAAAGGTCAAAACTTGGTGCAAAATGCAAAGGGGACCAATAAACTAGTAAACATCAAACTTCTCTTGTTTGGCCCCAACTAGAGGTCCGGTGAGATGACTATACTGCACCGGCACGGAGGGGGACGCAGCTTCATTGACTTACGACAACTGCCTTTGTGTGAATGACACGTGGCCCCAGGGGGTGGCTGGCCCACCTATCATACAGCCAAAGGTAGGTGCAGTACAGGGCCGTGGAGTAGTATGAAATCCTACGCACCTACGCACGCTAACCAAGGGCTGAGTGATCACTCGAATCGCAAGATCAGTTGACTAGAAGCTACGCTAGACCCATGGAGGCAATGATCGCGAGCATCAGCCGGCTGTGCCAGATGGTCCACGACGCCGGCCTGCAGCCCGGCACCGAGGAACGTCTCCAGGTAGTATTGCTTGAGGCCGCCAGGGCGAGGGGCCACTTGGACGATAGCTTCGTCTCCTTGTTCGACGAGGTCCTTGTCGGTTTCCTCGACAAGTTCACCGTCTTCAAGAAGCTTGCGGATGACTTTGACGTAAGCCTCCAGCCGACGCGCCCAGGCTCTGCGATGCCCGCCACCCTCAACAGCCACTATGGTAACAACCTCTTCGACGCACTGGTGGCCCTGCGACTGCCCGCCGTCGCGCCGGAGAATGTCCACCTCGAGGTCGCGCTCGCCGCGCAGCGCCTAGCGGAGCAAGACACTATCGACATAATCACCCACGTCTACGCGCAAATCGTCCACAAGGACTACTACATGCAAGAGGAGGACGATAGGACGTTGGCCTTCTTGGAGCGCAGGGCAACCTTGGACGACACTGTTCAAAAGCACGTTGAGCTCGCCGCCAACGCCGCTGCTCCTCACACGTCGGTTGGTGACCCGGCGCACTAGGGCGTGAGGATGTCGTTGAACGTTGATGGATCCATATGTATTTTTATCTTTCCGTCAAATCCATGTAGTAGTATATGATACTACAGTAATTATCTTACCTTTTGCATCAACTTCATAATTTTCGTACGTACTCCATGCATGAACGGCGCCAGAACCAAACTTGTCATTACTCTAGGCAAAATCATTATTTTCTATCTATCGGTCGCGCCATGGAGCAGAACCAAATTTACAAGTTACGAGTTCAAAAGGAAAAGCCTCCGTGTTCGCGTCGCACCGCCACACGGTTGGTCCGACACGCCGCTCAAGCGGGAATGCGTGCGGTGTTGCATTTTCACTTACAAGTGGGACCGCAGTTGAGCAAACCGACTATTGGCAAACCCCCACCCCGCCCACCGCTCGATGGCTGAGAAAACAGGAGGGAGAAGAGATGGCTGTAGCACGGACTCCAAGAAAATTGGTGTCGGATGGGACTCGTGTGGGTGGCATGTGCTGTACTGCTAGACATGAATGCTACTGAGTTATGGCCCATGCCACCCCACTATATCGAGCCTATCGAGGTACGTAGAACAAATTTCCTGCAGTCCATGCTCAGCCCTCCTCTATCTCTCTTCTCATCCAGCCAGCGGACGCGCGGAGCCCATCGTCTATTTGCTCACATGCGGCCCCACATGTCAGTGAAAACGCAAGAGGACCCACTGAACCTGCACATCTTTCACCTCGACGTGCTGGTGATGAAAAACAAATCCAATAAAGATCTTCGGTGGCCACTTTTGGAGTTACTCAAGAGTAATAAGATTCTATTTATAGTTTAACCCAAGATGCACATCTCGTGGCTTCAACTACCACTCTATTTTCTTTCATGACACGACCTGGATGCTGGATGTCCCATGTGTCGGCAAAAGGAGGAAGAACCTGACCAAATCTTCGGTTCTGCTCTCGGATTAGACTAGTTTTGCTAACTTAAATTTTTTGTTGTGTACTCCCTCCGTTCCAAAATACTTGACTTCCATTTGTCCAAAAATGGATGTACCTATATACTAAGACATGTCTAGATACATATATATTTTGACAAATAGAAGGCATGTATTGTGCAACGGAGGGAGTAGAATGGATGCAAGTTTTTGTATTAGGAAGAAGAGTACATCCATATATTGATAGGGCATAATTTAGTAGATGTTCTATCACTTTTAGCTAGCAGAAACGCAAGATCGAGCCTCCATAGATCAACAATGAATGCATCAAGAAGGCACTAATCCAACTTACAGGAGTAGTAAAATGTATTATTGTGGTTCTTGTTTTCTTTGGTCTTGCTTTTCTAGTCAAAATTATCATTGGAGTCCGTGCAAAACGGAGGTGCGTTTGAGGTCGTGCGTTGGAGTTGGCCTTACAAGTGGGACCGCAGTTAAGGAAACCGACTATCGGCAAACCCCCACCTCGCCCGCCGCGGGATGGCTGAAGTTAGAGAAACGACGAGGTTGAAGAGATTGCTCTAGCACGGACTCCAAGAAATAATATGGTGTCAGATGGATGTCGTGGTGGTGGCGTGTGCCGTACTCCTAGATGTGAATGCTTTTTTTGGCCCATGCCACCCTACTACTCCCTACAACTTCTACTATATAGTACTAGTATCGAGGATTCGAGGTGCTGGTTACGTACAACGAACACATTAACATATGGCTACAGTAAAAACACCCACTGGACGCGCGAAGCATCTGAAGCTAGTACAAATAGTGTACTACTATTGTTGATTGGCCTCATCCGATAACCTGTTGCAATGCACGTACAATTATGTATTTGAAAATATTTTTTTGCCTCGTCGCACCACTCACTCAGAGAAGCGACTCGAAAGCCATTCATAAATTTAGTAAGTTTATCACACGCATATCATTTTATGACATACAACAGGTCATCAACCCACATCGACAACGAGGATACATTATAAATACTAAAGTTTTCACCACACAACAAATAACAAGCCATGAAATGAACTTCAACTCAACCATTCCTCGGCGTTGGAAACGCTTGCTTTGAACCACAAGTGATTCTATGGGACGGGCCATCGATTGTCGATCTGGAAACCAACGCAGGACTGATCATCCAGGCTGAAGCAGCCTACTATATCCCTACCAGGGTAGGGAACCACACAAATGTCCGAGGTATAGACACAGTTGCTTCTCATAAATGTGTCAACAACAGTTGGATCGCCTTTCACCATCATCAGATAGTTTTGTCCAAGGAAGAGCGAGTTTTCTCCAAGACTATCAATTCTGTACCAGGGAGAAGGAGTTGGCGCTAGCACACTAGTATCCATCCCGAATACCATGCAACGGGTGTTGGAATAGGTCCGGAGAGTGCGACCATGGGAGACACCTGCTTCCTTACCAGTAACATCATCCGTGGGCTGTATACACACAAGAAGAGGTGATCCATCGGAATTAGTTGCCAGGCGCCACAGAGTATATGGGCGCTGCTCGTCCTCATGCTCGTGATCATGACCATCGTCATCTCCCCCTTGGTGATAAATTTTTTCAAGTATAGGTGGTGGGATGTTCACAGGACCTTGGAAACACAAGAAGAAGGTTAATTAGTAAAGGGAAACTTGCTAACCCGCATGCATGTGGATGAAACAATTATAATTACGGTGGAAGACAAACGTACCAAAACTATGAGGATGCCATGCAAAAACAGTGCCACGAGTGGTGGCAGCAAACACAAGGCGCTCATATTGAATTGCATCACAGTACTCATCCGTGTACAGAAACTGATTTTTGAGCAATATCCATCGAGTGAAACCATCAAGGAAGGCAACAAGCTTGTCAAAGATAGCAACAACATCATAGTCGCTGTAATTCCAAGAGCGGTTGGGAACTCAACAAATTGCTATCTTCCATAGAATACAGTCATCATGCTCGTATTTGAACGTGCGTACATTACCGGTGTGCTCAACCTCTGGGCAGTGTGCTGAGATTTTTGGAAGTGGAACCCGGTGACGAGTGTACACATTCACAAGTTCCCACTCGTAGTTGGACCCAATGTAAACAACCCAATCTCCATTTGTGCCCGCCCAAGCCTTGCCCTCAAGCGATGGCATCTTAACATCATACATATCATTATCAAGCGGCATCAACTTGCACAGGGCGAGGCCTCCGTCGTGCCGACGCTAGTCATCATCAGGGTCACAGTGAAGAGATAGGGGAGATCAAACCGCTCCTTGACTCTTGGGTTCTTTGTAGTGATGTTATTAGTTGAGTCGAGAATGGGCTTGAACGAACCTACCATGCTAGCCGAGGTTATGATGTCGCACCGATCAATGATTTCCTCCACCACGTCATCTTTCAGATCGGGGCAAGAATAACGCGGTCATTTCCGGCCTGTTCCCTCCATGGAGAAGACGATCGAACAATGGCAGAAGAAAGGGTGAAGGGCTGAAGGAAAATGGAGGAGGGAGAGGAAGAGCGTGCGACAACAGTTTCAAATCGAGAGGGAAAGGCGAAGAGTCGGTGGACGGTTGCGAGTTTGCCACGGTTCACGAAGAGGCACCCCGGCCTACACGTCCGTTCGGAAATACTCCTACTACTCTCCGTCATCTCACTGATATGTTGGAACGAGACCACATGTCAACGAAGCATGGTGTGTAATTTCTCGTGCAAAATGCGATCTGGCCACGTTGGCCCGAGGTGCCGCATTACTTATCGACCTTTATTTTTTTAATGACGTGCCGATCAGTTTTGAAGGACGACTAACTGGTACTGTATGCAGAGAAAATATAAACTAATCTACCACTACTCCACCTCCAGTACTAGTAGTATAAAAAAGATATATAGGCTGGATCTTGAGCGCTTTCTTGCTAAGGGCTACCCACTTGCTTCTCACACTACCACCCTCTCTCCAGATCTAAAAAGACGGCCCCTCTCTCCCGCCTCACCGGTGGTCACAGATCCACCGGGGAAGAAAAGGACGTGCAGCATTGACGCACTTGTCGTCGGCGAGCAAGGTCACGCACTGACGACAAGGCCATCCTCTCAGACCTAGCGCCCGCGCGGGATGGCCTCCGTCCCCAAGCTCGCTGCCGTAGTGTGTACGGAGGACGACGACCACGAGCGAAGCCACTTCCCGCCGACCCTCAGGTATGCTACCTCTTTTCGAACCATAACCTTGTTCTATTGCCCCATCTGCCACGTCGTTGCATGTGGATCTTTTTCCACTCCACCATCTTCCCAATTTTCTATCCTCTGCTCTGCTGGCCACGCAGACGAAAACCATAATTTGCACTATTAAAGGAAACCCTACTTCATGTAGACCAATCCATGTCTGGGTTGAATAAGGAAAGGAAGGTAGACTATACTGTCCAAGAGAGTAGGCATCGAACCCGCATCTAGGTTGAAAAGGGGAAAATCGGTAGCTAAGGAACGAGTCTCGCGTCTCTTGGTTGAAGAAGGGTAGAAAGGCATGACAACGCAATAGAGAATGACCAGGTCGATCGGTTTGTTGTCCTCGCATAGGAAAAAGGTGGCTAAAGAGAGCAAAAATGGGACGTAATCCACATATGCTGCCTGGATATTTGTTGCTCTGGGCAACCATACCTCCCTCACCACTCTGCGTCCGTGGAGGTACATCGTACTGGTGCGCCCACTATCTGAATGGGCCTCCCATGCTCTTATTGCCACTTTTTTGCTGTTAGTATAACGCCAGCAGTCAAGTCAAGCAATGCTACTGCTAAAAGTGATGCCACATTTAACTAATGCCGCTCTCAGTCTAATGCCACCGATAAATTTAAGCAACGCCAGCAGTCTAAGGCATTCTAATGCTGTTGCATAGCCAATATACCAACGATGAAACTTGTTACTACCTTCAGATTTTTGCACTGTTAATGCTTATAGATTACATACCTCACTTTCATGAGATAAGTTAATTTTTTTGTACAGTGTCACCAAAATGCCAAGGCGCTGATGTCATTTTATTTTGGTTAAACTGCACAGACAATTATGAAGACAAGAGGAAAGGTCAAGAGTGGGCACCTCCTCCTCCGGCTGTTTTCTTGATTCTATCGATCAAGTTTTTATGTTTGATCGATTATCAAGATTGGGATAGCAATTTTTAAGGCCCCCCCGAGTTTGAAATGATATTTACCTTGGAGGTACATGGTTTGCAATTTTTTATACTGTCATTAGTTAATAATGCTAGTTACCTTCAGACTTTTGTATTTGGTTTAATGCTCATGTAGAGCTAGTATACCAATGCTGAAACTTGTTACCTTTACATTTTGTATTGTTAATTCTTATAGAAACCTTCTAGTGCTAGAGTTTATTGAAATCTGTTCGGTAAAACCATTGTACTGTACCCTGTAATAAACTAACTACTCTACTATTGCACTAGCCACTGGATTAGTGTATATTTGTAGTATTCGAATGGTGTTGCATTAGCGTATGGACATAAATAAAGTGTGGCAAGCTTTCCCAGATATGTGCTCAAGAAAACTACTACCTATTTTTCTAAATACTAGACATTTGGGTACTTTAAATTGAACCGCGAAAACGTCTTATATTAAGGAACAAAGGGTGTAGAGTTCACTCAAATTATCCCAGTAAAGCTAGTCACACCTTTGTTAAAATTAATGTTCATTATGTTATCGGAGGAGGTCTGTATGTTTGTCTCTAATGCCTGTTGACTACATACCTGACATCATGATGTAATGCTAAGTCATTTCCTTTTGTACGGTGTCACTGAATTGTCAAGGCAGTGATGGCATTTTATTTTAGTAGAACTGCACAAAATTTGCTTAAAAGAAGAGGAAAGGTTGGGAATGGCTCAGTTTTTCGGAAAAACCCATGTATGCCTTCCTGACATCAGCCGCTGTTGCTTTATTTATTCCTTCAAACAGGTGGTTAGAAATAGTCTTGCTACCTTTTCCCATTATGAAATTGGAATGCTTATATTTGTGAGTCTATGCTTCAACTAGTGCCACTTTTAGAGTAATCACACTTCCAATATCTATGCAAACAGGGATGCTCGATTTTAGTGGAACTGCACAAAAAGTCGAACTGGTTCAACATTAGGAGCATGTTTTTTTCCAAACCTTTATATCCAATTGGTGGCACTATGAGCTGTTCATTACGAAGGTACATGGTTTGCTACTATCTTGCTACTCTTTTTGTACTGTCATTAGATAGTAATACTAGTGGTTTGCATGTGAATTTATTGGCAGGGTGTACCTACATTGGAGGTGCAGGACAGGATTCAATGATTGGATGCTCAATTTCGGTTGTATTGATTTCACCTCTTCCATCACTGCAAACATGGATATCCTTGGTCTGATGAAGAATACGCGCTATATTTCTGCTCTAAACCAGCAAATCAATTCAGTATGAAATTGTCCAGGGCAAAAAATAACTGTATCCGATTGTCCAGTGCAGAACATGACAGATGCTAAGCGGAAGAGACATGTTTAAACCGAAAATACAAGGTGTGGTATATGTTTACTAACTGCTTGATATTTGTGCAGACAGAGATGTCTACCCGTTGCTATTTGGCAAACAAACAAAGTGTCTGCAATTTTGGTTGAACTGCACAAGAGAATAGTATAGTCACTGCATGTAGTGCCATTTGAAAATAGACACAGAAAGATTGGATAGTCACTTCATGGACTGCAGAAAAGTAGTACTGTACTATTTATTGGCCAACACTAGGTGCTTCATTGCTTTGGTCTGATTATACAATGGGCATCATTTTGCCTAAGTTAAAGTTTGTACTCCGAAAATAGTCTCGCGGTGTGATCAAGAGAAGACCAAATCATATTGCAGTGGATGTTCCTCCATCATGTGTGGTTCATTCTCATGGTTCCAGCTGTTGGTGAAACCACTTACGTTTGCAAGAGGAATTGTAGACTTCACAAACAAATTTGTCTTTCAGTCTGTGCTGAATGTTGGCCAAGAGAAGCATCCATGTTAGTAGGAAGAACAGATGTTTTTTCTAGATCTCTGCTTTTGGAGCTACATATTTGTATATGATCTGTTATTGTATATCTTAATATTTTTGTTGTTGATTTGTTATTGTATATCTTAATATTTTTGTATATAAACTTGGTCAAAGTTTGTAAAGCTTGACTTTGACCAAAGCTAATATGCGAACTAAATAAAAACGGAGGGAGTACATCCTTTCTGGTTTGCAGGGCTTAATTCAAACCTCTCACCAACCAAGGTACTTCCTCCATCTGGGATTTATTAGTCCCATGAGCAAAGCAGCAAGACAAAGGCATGGCAATAATTAACGGCATGCAGAAGTTTAAGCCTGATTAATTCCAGCGATTTAAGTGGCTGCATGCGTGCCCTCGGTCGCGACTCATTGCATGCTGCTTCGCGTACTGCTTGCGAGCGATTCTGAGTGCCTGCATGCAGCCGGCCGTAATTAAGGCAGCTAACTGATGCGAAAAAAATATACGCTTTAAATCCGTGGAATCATTATTGACAAGGAGGGAGATGATTCGAGTGCACTCGTTTGACCGCCATGCTGGCATGTGACCCAGACGGGACGGGACGGCACATTCATAATTTCAGTTTCTCTAGTTTTCCACCGCAAGCTGGCGCGCTAAGCCATTATGCATTGAATTCCGATGACCGTCGCGCTACCTTCCGCCTATAAGTACTGTTTCCCGGCCTTCTCAGGTGCCACCGTGACCCAACTCGCCATATCCTCATAAGCCCCCATCGGCCCGACGTTGCTCGCCACGTCCGCCATGCCCCCACCCATCCACGGTAGGCGACGCCGGAGGCGGTCACCGCCGGAACTAGTGTTCGGGTTTTCACATGGCGGAGGAGGCATTCTATCTGTCTTTAGATGGCAATGCGGAGATCGAGGAGTTGTTGGAGCGCAACCGCATGGCGGAGGAGCAGGAGTTGTTGGAGCGCGACAGCCTAGCGGAGGAGCAGCGTATCGCTGATTTGCGCCGCCAGCGGGACATGGAGCAGTAGCGCACCGACGCTCTGAGTCGCGACCAGAGCACCCGCAACTGGGCCGACTACGTGGAGGCCGGCGCCCGGCAAATAGCCCTGGAGGCTGTCGGGCACGCACGCGTTTGCGACGCCGATTTTTACTACCAGCTCATCAAGTGGGTTTCCCGCTTGGAAGCCGAAGCTTCGGTGGACCACGCCGGCATGGAAAGGGCCAACACGCGCGAGCAACGCGCCCTATCGCACCTCTGGCAAGTCCGAGGCGAGGCGGAGGACGCCAGTGTCGGCGTTTAGCATGGACAACAGATGGCGGCCGGCATCATCTAGTTAGCTAAGAGTAAGTTAGTACTTGTATGCTACTAGAGTGTTAGTGGGAGTAGATAGTTAACTTGGCTATGATGGTTGTCAACGTGGAAGTTCAGTACTCTATAGGTGGATCAGACCTGTTACTTTGGTCTGAATGTTGAACTTTCCGTTTGAACGTATGGAATGGGCTGTTATTTTTTTAAATGGGTTGTATTTGTCGTCCACGGTTTAGAGGCTGACTTGTGGGCCTAGCAAGTTGACGCGTACACAATCAGGAGATGATTGTACATGGAGAGGATGACAGCAGGGACCCATCAAGGTCATGGCAGTACGCAGGCAAGTGCCTCCTTATTTCAAGCCAATAAAAAATGGCTCCTCCTAGTGGATTTCTGACATCTGGGTCCCATGCCATTGTCAAAGTAGTCAATAAACGAGAGAATTGCACAACAAGCGGCTGACACCAGGGACCCAGCAGCTCGCCCAGTTATTTTTGTTTTGGGTTAATTTGATAAATGCCACTCCAAATCTGGTGTATCCGAGAAATGCCACTGCAATTTCCAAACTTTGAAAAATGCCATTTCATGCCATTTCTAGTGGCATTTTTTGAAGTCTGGAGTGGCATTTTTCAAAGTGTGCAAACTGCAGTGGCATTTTTCAAAGTTTGCAAAAATTGCAGTGGCATTTTTCAAAGTTTGGAAATTGCAGTGGCATTTTTATGAATCGCCATAATTGGAGTGGCATTTATCTAATTTGTTTTTGAGACGGAAGCAGGGTGTCAACTGGGCTGTGCGGGACACTCTGGCATGTCTAGACAACCTTTTCTTTTATGTTTACCACAGACCAACTCAGTAGTTTTTTTCTTTCTGAAAATGGCTAGCCCAGTTCTTTTGTGATTTGTCAAGTAAGTCGCTTTATCAGGCCCGTTGGGCTGCAAATCTTTCAAGACGAGGAGAGCTTCATTCAGCTGGCCGAGAAAATGGCCTATCAGTAATGAGAAATGGGTTGTACATTTTTAAAACACATCAAACTGGCAATTATTTTCAAATATCTTTTTTTCATTTCGAGATTTTAAATTGCATTGATTTTTATGCGTGGACAATTTATTGGATTTTATATTGATATACATTTATTTTTAAAATTAGTCTGAATGTGACTCGAAATTTCGGGATTAAAAACAGTTCAGACCGCACCGACATATGCAAAATTTCGTATAATTTTTTAACCGTGGCCACAATATGGGCTGTAATGCTAACATAAAGAATATGGGCTCCAAAAAAACCCATAAGAATTAGCAAATGGGATGTAAATTATTTGAAATAGTGGCAGATGGGATGTATGCTGTTTTCCACAGATTTGAGGCTTTCCACAGATGGCCTGTATACTGTTGGATGTCCATCCAACGGCCGTCGTGCTTCTTCAATCTCTGCTCTTCTTGCTCCAGCCGCTTAAACAAGCGCCGACGGGACTGCCTGCTCCCTCCTCCCCGCGGCCGGTTGTGCTGCCGCGCAGGCCTCACCGCCCCATCGTACTCCCATCGCTGGCCTAGCCATCCCTCTACTCACCCACACCTGCTGTTATTCTCCGGCGACGGCAGACGAACCAGTAAACCCTCGTACAATCGTACTCCCCTCTGCGTGGGAAACAAAAACAACAGCCGAGTCTTCCCTGCCTCCGTGTCGTTGCCTTCCTAGGCCTCACCGTCGTCCCCTGCCCTGGTGCTCTCGGCGTGGCGTGGTCAGCGTGGTCAACGACTGACATGCATCTGAAGTGGACTGTATGTGGAGAGGCTGACAGCTGGGTCCATGGCCGCACGCAAGGAAATGCCTCCTTATTACGCGCAAAATAATGATTTCCTCCACCTGACATCTGGGACCCACTGAAACGGCCTCTGTATTTCACGAAAAAAAATGTTACCGCCACTGACAGCTCGGACCCACCAGCTATATCTTCGCACGCAAGGAAGTGCCTCCTTATTACGCACAAAAAATGAATACTCCCCTTGCTAGCTGGGACCCAGTATTGTGGGCCTACTAAGTTGACGGGGACGAAGGGCTTTGTTAACTTAGTCAATATGCACGATTCTAGCTCGACTGACCGTACGATGTCCATCCAACGGCCGTAGTGCTTCTCCAACCTCTGGTCTTCTTGCTCCAGCCGCCCAAAGCAGCGCCGGTCGTGCCGCCTGCTCCTGCCTCCCGTGGCTGGCTGTGCTGCTGCGGAGGCCTCATCGCCCCCATACTATTCCACTGCTGGCCAGGCCATCCCTCCACTCCACTCACCCACACCCCCTGTTATTCTGCGGCGACGGCAGCGCAGCCGAACCAGTGAACCCTCGTACTCCTCTCCGCGTGGGCATCCACTGTCATGTCTTCCCCGGCTCCGCGTCGTCCCCTTCCTAGGCCTCGCTGTCGTCCACCGCCGTGGTGCTGTCGGCGCAGCATGGTCAATGTGGTCAACGACCGAATTCCATCGGAAGAATACTATACGTGGAGAGGCTGACAGCTGGGTCCACCTTGGTGAGAGGCTGACTTGTGGGCCTCCTTATTACGTGGAAAATAATTATTCCTCCACCTCATAGCAGGGACCCACCGAACGCCCACCAGTATATCGCGAAAAAACGTTTGCCCCTGACTGCTGGGACCCACCCGACGGGCCATCGTATTTTGCGAAAAAACATTCCCCCTGCTGTCAGCTCGGACCCACCGGAAGTGCCTCCTTATTACACACAAAAAAATGAATACCCCCTGCTAGCTGGGACCCACCTTGGTGAGAGGCTGACTTGTGGGCCTACTAAGTTGACGGGGACGGAGGGCTTTGTCAACTTAGTCAATATACACGATTCTAGCTCCAGTGACCGTACGATGTCCATCCAACGGCCATAGTGCTTCTTCAACCTCTGGTCTTCTTGCTCCAGCCGCCCAAACCAGCACCGGTCGTGCCTCGTGCTCCTGCCTCCCGTGGCCGGCTGCGATACGGCGGAGGTACCGCCCCTACTACTCCCACCGCTGGCCAGGCCATCCCTCTACTCACCCACACCCCCTGTTATTCTACAGCGACGGCAGCCTCACACCGCAACGAACCAGTGAACCCTCGTACTCCTCTACGCGTGGGCATCCACTGCCGCGTCTTCCCCGGCTCCGCGTCGTCCCCTTCCTAGGCCTCACTGTCATCCACCACCGTGGTGCTCTTGGCGCGGTGTGGTCAATGTGGTCAACGACCGACTTCCTTCGGAAGAGTACTGTGCGTGGAGACGCTAATAGCTGGGTCCATGGCCGCAGCAAGGAAGTGCTCCTTATTACGCGCAAACTAATTATTCCTCCACCTGACAGCGGGGACCCACCGGACGGGCTACATCTTCAGACGCAAGGCAGTGCCTGACAGTCGGGACCCACCTGGTCGAAGCGTACGTAGCATTGTCATTCTGGTCGCGAACGTGTACATACATATATACTGGTCGATGAAGAGGCGCGCACGTGTCGTAGTAGAGGCACGCGTGTAGCATGTACACATACGTATAGCGGCCAGGGTGCAAGAAAGAAAATACGGCCATGTATGTGTACATACGGGTGGGGTCTCGAACGCCTACTCGCGCATACGTACGGCCAGGGCTTGTGTACATGGCTGGGTCGGAACGGAGAAACAACGTCGTCGTGTTCATGGGGAGGCAACGGAATGTGTCGTGTTCATGGGGAGGCAACGGAATGCGTCGTGTTCATCGGGAGGGCTTGGATGGAACAGACGATGGAATCGAGGCCTGGCGTACCGCAGAACGGAGGAAACGGCCTTGTGTTCGACCGGCCATGTTCGAAACGGGATCCTGTTCATCGGGAGGGGTCTGGCGTACCGCAAAACGGAGGAAACGGACCTCCTACGGTCGAAACGAGGGTCCTGTTGATCGGCAGGGGTGTGGCGTACCGCAAAACGGACGAAACGGACTTGTGTTGGAGCGCTACGGTCGAAACAGGGGTCCTGTTCATTGGGAGGGGTGTGGCGTACCGCAAAACGGGACTCCACGGGATACTATTCATCTCCACCGTCGACCCCCTCCAGCCTCCACGAGCTACTGTTCATCCACCGTCGACCTCCTCCAGCCTCCACCTGTGACTGTTCATCCACGGGCTCTTGTTCATCCAGCCTCCACCGCGCGCTACTCCACCGGCTACTGTTCAACCCGCCCTCTCCACGGGCTCCTGTTCAACCACCCCTCCATGGGCTACTGTTCATCCTGCCCTCCACCGTCTACTGTTCATCCTGCCCTCCACGGGGTGGTCCTGTTCATCCAGCCCTCCACGGGGTCCTGTTCATCCAGCCCCAACCGGCTCGATCAATCGGGGTCCTGTTCATCCAGAGGCAACACCACGGGGTCCTGTTCATCCACCCCCACTGGGAACTGTTCATCCACCCCCCCCGCAACGCTCACTGTTCATCCAGAGGCAGCATCGATCGGCTTCAGTTAGCAGCAGTAGCGAAGGAATCACTCGATCGGGTTCAGTTAATAGCCATCGATCGATCGCTCGGGTTCAGTAACGCGTAGCCTGCACTACAATCACTCGGGTTCAGTTAGAGCCCAACGCCTCGCTCGGGTTCAGTTAGAGCCAACGCCTCGCACACACGCACATACGTGTACGAGAGAAACGCGCATTACTCGGCCCCCGACCTCCCACCGTAATCGGGAACTCCCCAAAATTTTGCTCCCCCTCGCTTCTACCATGGTTTTTTCCGTCATGGACGGCCGAAAGAATGTCATGCAGCTTTGTCTCCGGCCCGCCCAGGACGAAAAGCCCATTTTCTGTCATGATTTTTTGTCATAGAAGTAGGAGCCCACCACATCTATGATGATACCGGGTTTTGTCACAATTATCGTCATAGAAGTGTCATATGTATGACAGAAAAAAATTTCGTTCAGCCCAAAATGTCACGGATGTGTCTTTTTTTGTAGTGCGTAAGGGAGATCAACAGCCCGTCCCCACAACCAGAGGACCCTGGCTGGGCCCTCGGTCCCGGACTCGAAGAAGATCCGGACATATTCGTGGAGCTGATAGACCGACAGTTCTATCAATTGAGCTGTGACGACGCCATGGTGGCCATTACGGCCGACTATCCCGGACTGCTCCCTGCGTCGCTCGTAAGAAAAACCAAAATCCCAACTCCAAAAAGTAGTATCCCCTTTTAGATACTTCACCTACCATATACATATGGTGTTTTACAGGGAAGGCATTCGGGACGCCGTGCCGAACCCGCAGCAACTCGCCAACAAGAGGCACCGAAGCCGAGTAGGCCAAAAAGGAAGGCGGTCAGGACGGAGACGCCGGCGCAGATGTATGACAAAAACCCCGCTTTGTGGTTGTCGTCTTTCTCAAAATGTAATGACGTCCATGTTTCTTTAACAGAAAAAACGCTCACCGGAATATGTCCGGTGAGGCTGCCGATCATGCTTCCACCAGTCGGGCTCCAGGACTGGACATAGAGGCGGAAGCCGACATGGGGCGGACGCCGGATACTCCCCCTATAGAGGATGCGGATGGACTATCCGCTACAAATTCAGAAGTGGAGAGCGCCATGAATCATAGGCGTCGCCGAGCCATACTCTGTGACGCTTGCTTCTCACCAGAGGCATTTGATGCCTTCAATTTTGGAGACGCGTACCTCCGTGCTGCTCAAAATGGTCTAGCCAGAGCCACGGACTAGTATGTAAGGGATGTACGGGTAAGCAAATCTGAAGATTATATGTATCAATAGCCCCTGAGACTTGAAACAGTTAGCAGAACTGATTTAAGGATCATCTATTGTGCAGGTTCTTACAGAGAAGAATACTCGACTGTCACAGGAGCTAGAGGAATGCAAGACCCTACTTCGGGCCACCGTTGCCGCATTGAAGGAACCCAAAAAGTCCCCAGCTGGCAACATTTGTTTCAAAGAATGATAGGTACCATATAGCGTGCGGCGTGGCTGCAGATCTAACAATAGATATTGCAGATGAATCCAGAGAGAATCCGGAGGACCAGCATGTCGTACGACAGCTAAAGGCTGGCGAACGCATGCTGATTGAGGTCACGCGGGAGAAAAACAATCTCCAATATGCCAATACCAAGATGAGCGTGGAACTGAAATATGTTCGAGCCCAGCTTGCGGACTCCGAGAAGGAGAATAAGCGGCTTCGATGCGGCATTTTCAGTAAGTGCTTGAACGAACCCTTAAAAAGGGGGCGGGAGAGAAGCCGGCTAACAGAGTTATGTCTGCAGGTATGCTAACGGGTCGTCCCGCGAAGGAGATGCCCGGTCTGCGGGTGATCTTCTATCCGAGCTCTCACAACTGCACGAACAAGTTCGGTAGGTGATGCAAGGTATTGCCCAGGCCTTGTGGCCATCTGTCTCCCTACCAGAAGGCATTGGAGAGCTTGCGGAGAAGCTCAAGGGAGCACGGTGGCACTTCCGATTATGGAAGATATCGGCCTGCCGTCAAGGTGCTAAGGAAGCCTGGGCCATGGTGAAGACGCGATATACCAAGGCTGACCCAAACCACATGGCCAAGGTCGGACCTGTGGGGCCCGATGGGAAAGAGATCCCCGTAGCTTAGTCTATGGGCAAGTAGAATTAGCCGCAAAGTAATCCCAACAGGATTGTAGGCTAGACCGCCTGTTGGATGGTATAGAAGAGGAATTTAGTCAGTCTACATGACCATATAATTAAAGGGACATGTATAATGCCTTCTAGCCGGATTGTAAATCATTTGTCATGACAGATCTTTTTGCTTCAACCTCGGGACCCGATAGTCCGGAGTGTGTCCAAATACCCGCTCAGTTATATAAGAACTGGGGTATGCGTGGAAACCAGGCGTAGGGGTCATTAGTGCTTGAACAGACAAGTACCCAACTAGTTATGTTATATTACATGGGTAGTAAGAAACATCTTCCAGGGAGAATAGTTCCGTTAGGGGTTCCTTTCCCTGGGTACGCATGCCCTAAAGTGCATGTCCGGACTGCGAGCGGAGACGCAGGCAAAACCATCTGGGGGAATATATGGAAAATAAATGAAAATCATCTTTTGTTCGCCAACCGAATATTCCCTTAAGAACGCTAGCTTTCGGCTTCACCCTGTCTGAGGTACACATCCGGCTGACCCGACAGTAACAATCGCAGAGGTGCTCCCCTTATGCCCTAGCCGAATTAACGGGGACGTAGGGCATAAATACAAGAGCCAGGAAACCCATCTTGGCCAAAAATTAAGTCATATCGATGCATATAATGGCGAAGAAAAGGTACATGCGGAAGAATAACACATGTGCGGGGCATGAAGCCCAGATAGATAATTAAGCTTCTGTGTAAGAAGCCCCCAGGTATAATGAGTGCGGTTAGCATGTCTATAGTGTGCAAGCGAGGCACAAGTTGGCCCTTGAAGGCCTTGAGAAAGAATAAAAGAAAGAAAGAGAAAAAAGATAGATAATGTATATGCAAAAAAATGGAAAGAGGAAGGAGACGAACATAGAGTCCGGCGCTAGGCGTAGAATCTTCGGAGCCTGGCTACGTTCCATGGGTTCGGCTCAAGTCGATTATTCGATGCATCCTGCAGACGGTACGCTCCACCGGTCAGAACTTGGTCGATAATGAAGGGACCTTCCCATTTGGGCTCGAGATTGGTCTTTTTCTTCTCCGACAGGCGTAGAACTAAATCGCCAACGTTATAAGTTTTGGCCCGTACTTCTCTGCTTTGGTATCTGCGAGCTTGTTGCTGATAGAATGCGGAACGGGCTTTTGCCACATCGCGCTCCTCCTCCAGGGTGTCCAGACTGTCCTGCCGATCAAGCTTGGCTTCTCTTTCTTCGTACATGCACACTCGAGGTGAGTAATGAATTATGTCGCAGGGCAGAACTGCCTCTGCGTCGTACACCATAAAGAAGGTGTTGGGGAACGTAGCAGAAATTCAAAATTTTCTACGCATCACCAAGATCAATCTATGGAGTAATCTAGCAATGAGGGGAAGGACAGTGCATCTACATACCCTTGTAGATCGCTAAGCGGAAGCGTTCAAGTGAACGGGGTTGATGGAGTCGTACTCGTCGTGATCCAAATCACCGATGATCCTAGTGCCGAACGGACGGCACCTCCGTGTTCAACACACGTACAACCCGGTGACGTCTCCTACGCCTTGATCCAGCAAGGGGAGAAGGAGAGGTTGGGGAAGACTCCATCCAGCAGCAGCACGACAGCGTGGTGGTGGTGGAGGAGCGTGGTACTCCAGCAGGGCTCCGCCAAGCACCGCAAGAGACGAGGAGGGAGACGGGTAGGGCTGCGCCAAGAAGGAGATTGAATCGTCTGTATGGCAGCCCAAAACCTCAAGTATATATAGGGGGAGGGGAGGGGCTGCGCCCCCACCTAGGTTTCCACCCCTAGGGTTGGCGGCCAGCCCTAGATCCCATCTAGGGGGGGCGGCCAAGGGGGGAGAGAGGGGGCGCACCACTAGGTGGGCCTTAGGCCCATCTGAGCCTAGGGTTTGCCCCCTTCCACTCTCCCTTGCGCCTTGGGCCTTGGTGGGGGGGCGCACCAGCCCACCTGGGGCTGGTCCCCTCCCACACTTGGCCCATGCAGCCCTCCGGGGCTGGTGGCCCCACTTGGTCGACCACTGGGACCCTCCTGGTGGTCCCGGTACATTACCGATAAAACCCAAAACTTTTCCGGCGACCAAAACATGACTTCCAATATATAAATCTTTACCTCCGGACCATTCCGGAACTCCTCGTAATGTCCGGGATCTCATCCAGGACTCTGAACAACATTCGGTAACCACGTATATCTATTCCCTATAACCTTAGCGTCATCGAACCTTAAGTGTGTAGACCCTACGGGTTCGGGAACCATGCATACATGACCGAGATAACTCTCCGGTCAATAACCAACAGCGGGATCTGGATACCCATGTTGGCTCCCACATGTTCCACGATGATCTCATCGGATGAACCATGATGTCAAGGATTCAATCAATCCCGTATACAATTCCCTTTGTCCATCGGTACGATACTTGCCCGAGATTCGATCGTCGGTATCCCGATACCTTGTTCAATCTCATTACTGGCAAGTCTCTTTACTCGTTCCGTAACACATCATCCCGTGATCAACTCCTTGATCACATTGTGCACATTATGATGATGTCCTACCGAGTGGGCCCAGAGATACCTCTCCGTTTACACGGAGTGACAAATCCCAGTCTCGATTCGTGCCAACCCAACAGACACTTTCGGAGATACCTGTAGTGTACCTTTATAGCCACCCAGTTACGTTGTGACGTTTAGCACACCCAAATTACCCCTACGGTATCCGGGAGTTGCACAATCTCATGGTCTAAGGAAATGATACTTGACATTAGAAAAGCTTTAGCAAACGAACTACACGATCTTGTGCTAGGCTTAGGATTGGGTCTTGTCCATCACATCATTCTCCTAATGATGTGATCCCGTTATCAACGACATCCAATGTCCATGGTCAGGAAACTGTAACCATCTATTGATCAACGAGCTAGTCAACTAGAGGCTTACTAGGGACATGGTGTTGTCTATGTATCCACACATGTATCTGAGTTTCCTATCAATACAATTCTAGCTTGGATAATAAACGATTATCATGAACAAGGAAATATAATAATAACCAATTTATTATTGCCTCTAGGGCATATTTCCAACAGTCTCCCACTTGCACTAGAGTCAATAATCCAGTTCACATCGATATGTGATTAACACTCAAGGTCACATCCCCATGTGACTAACACCCAAGAGTTCTGGGTTTGATCATGTTATGCTTGTGAGAGAGGTTTCAGTCAACGGGTCTGCAACATTCAGATCCGTATGTACTTCGCAAATTTCTACGTCATCTTGTTGATGCAACTACTACGCTACATTTGGAGCCATTTCAAATAACTGTTCTACTTGGAGCTATTCTAAATTGTTGCTCCATTATACGTATCCGGTATCTCTACTCAGAGCTATCCGGATAGGTGTTAAGCTTGCATCGACGTAACTCTTTACGTCGAACTCTTTATCACCTCCATAACCAAGAAACATATCCTCATTCCTCTAAGGATAATTTAGACCGCTATCTGGTGATCTACTCCTAGATCACCTTTGTACCCTCTTGCCAAATATGTGGCAAGGCACACATCAGGTGTGGTACTCAGCATGGCATACCGTATGGAGCCTATGACAAAAGCATACGGGACGACCTTCGTCCTTCCTCTTTCTTCTGCCGTGGTCGAGCTTGAAGTCTTAACTTCATACCTTACAACTCACGCAAGAACTCCTTCTTTGACTGATCCCTCTTGAACACCTTCAAGATCATGTCAAGGTATGTGCTCATTTGAAAGCACCATTAAGCGTTTTGATCTATCCATATAGATCTTGATGCTCAATGTTCAAGTAGCTTAATCCAGGCTTTCCATTGAAAAACACTTTCCAAATAACCCTATATGCTTTCCAGAAATTCTACGTCATTTCTGATCAACAATATGTCAACAACATATATTCATCAGAAATTCTATAGTGCTCCCACTCATTTCTTTGGAAATACAAGTTTCTCATAAACTTTGTATACACCCAAAATCTTTGATCATCTCATCAAAGCATACATTCCAACTCTGAGATGCTTACTCCAGTCCTTAGAAGGATTGTTGGAGCTTTGCATACTTGTTAGCATCTTTCAGGATTGACAAAACCTTCCGGTTGTATCACATACAACCTTTCCTCAAGAAAATCATCGAGGAAACAATGTTTTGACATCCTATCTGCAAGATTTCATAAATAATGCAGTAATCGCTAATATAATTCCAACAGACTCTTAGCATCGCTACGAGTGAGAAAGTCTCATCGTAGTCAACTCCTTGAACTTGTCGGAAAACGACAAGCCGAGCTTTCTTAATGGTGATACTTACCATCATTGTCCGTCTTCCTTTTAAAATCCATATGTACCTAACAGCCTTACGACCATCAAGTAGTTCTTCCAAAGTCTACACTTTGTTTTCATATATGGATCCTCTCTCGGATTATATGGCCTCGAGCCATTTTGGAATCCAGGCCCACCATCGCTTCTCCATAGCTCGTAGGTTCATTGTTGTCTAGCAACATGACTTCCAAGACAGGATTACGTACCATTCTGAAGTAGTACGCATCCTTGTCATCCCACGAGGTTTGGTAGTGACTTGATATGAAGTTTCATGATCACTATCATAAGCTTCCACTTCAATTGGTGTAGGTGCCGCAGGAACAACTCCCTGTGCCTTGCCACACACTAGTTGACGAGACGGTTCAATAACCTCATCAGGTCTCCACCATCCTCCCACTCAATTCTTTCGAGAGAAACTTTTCCTCGGGAAAGGACCCGATTCTAGAAACAATCCCTTATTGCTTTCGGATCTGAGACAGGAGGTACACCCAACTGTTTTGGGTGTCCTATGAAGATGCATTTATCCGCTTTGGCTTCGAGCTTGTCAGCCTGAAACTTTTCACATAAGCGTCGCAGCCCTAAACCTTTTAACAAATGACAGCTTAGGTTTCTCTAAACCATAGTTCATACGGTGTCATCTCAACGGAATTACGTGGTGCCCTATTTAAAGTGAATGTGGTTGTCTCTAATGCCTAACCCATAAACTATCGTGGTAATTTGACAAGAGACATCATGGTATGCATCATATCCAATAGGGTGCAGTTATGATGTTCGGACACACCATCATACGATGGTGTTTTAGGCTGTATTAGTTGTGAAACAATTTCCACAATGTCTTAATTCTGTTCCAAACTCGTAATTCAGATATTCATCTCTATGATCATATCATAGATATTTTATCCTCTTGTCACGACAATCTCTCACCTTCACCCTGAAATTACTTGAACCTTTCAATAATTCAGACTCGTGATTCATCAAGTAAATATACTCAACATCTACTCAAATCATCTGTGAAGTAAGAACATAACGATATCCACTACACGCCTCAGCACTCATTGGACTGCACACATCAAAATGTATTACTTCCAACAAGTTGCTTTCTAGTTCCATTTTGCTGAAACCGAGGCTTTTAGTCATCTTGCCCATGTGGTATGATTTGCATGTCTCAAGTGATTCAAAATCAAGTGAGTCCAAACGGTCCATTTGCATGGAGTTTCTTCATGCATATACACCAATAGACATGGTTCGCATGTCTCAAACTTTTCAAAAACGAGTGAGCCCAAAGATCCATCAACATGGAGCTTCTTCATGCGTTTTATACCAATATGACTTACGTGGCAGTGCCACAAGTAGGTGGTACTATCATTACTATCTTATATCTTTTGGCATGAACATGTGTATCACTATGATCGAGATTCAATAAACCATTCGTTTTAGGTGCAAGACCATTGAAGGTATTATTCAAATAAACAGAGTAACCATTATTCTCCTTAAATGAATAACCGTATTGCGATAGACATAATCCAATCATGTCTATGCTCAATGCGAACACCAATCTCGATGGTAGAGGGAGCGTGCGATGCTTGATCACATCAAGCTTGGGAAAAACTTCCAACACATATCGCCAGCTCACCTTTAGCTAGTCTCCATTTACTCCGCAGCCTTTTATTTCGAGTTTACTAACACTTAGCAACCGAACCAGTATCTAATACCATGGTGCTACTAGGAGTACTAGTAAAGTACACATTAACACAATGTATATCCAATATACTTCTATCGACCTTGCCAGCCTTCTCATCTACCAAGTATCTAGGGTAATTCTGCTCCAGTGGCTGTTCCCCTTATTACAGAAGCACTTAGTCTCGGGTTTGGGTTCAACCTTGGGTTTCTTCACTAGAGCAGCAGCTGATTTGCCGTTTCATGAAGTATCCCTTCTTGCCCTTGCCCTTCTTGAAACTAGTGGTTTCACCAACCATCAACAATTGATGCTCCTTCTTGATTTCTACTTTTGTGGTGTCAAACATCGCGAATATCTCAAGGATCATCATATATGTCCCTGATATATTATAGTTCATCATGAAGCTCTAGCAGCTTGGTGGTAATGAGTTTGGAGAAACATCACTATCTCATCTGGAAGATCAACTCCCACTCGATTCAAATGATTGTTGTACTCAGACAATCTGCGCACAAGCTCAACAATTGAGCTTTTCTCCCTTAGTTTGCAGGCTAAGAAAATCGTCGGAGGTCTTATACCTCTTGACGTGGGCACGAGCCTGAAATCCCAATTTCAGCCCTCGAAACATCTCATATGTTTCGTGACGTTTCAAAACGTCTTCGGTGCCTCAACTCTAAACCGTTTAACTGAACTATCACGTAGTTATCAAAATGTGTATGTCAGATGTTCGCAACATCCACAGACGACGTTCGATGTTCAGCACACTGAGCGGTGCATTAAGGACACAAGCCTTCTATGAAGCAATGAGGACAATCCTTAGTTTATGGACCTAGTTCGCATAATTGCTACTATCAACTTTCAACTAAATTTTCTCCAGGAACATATCTAAACAGTAGAATTGAAGCGCGAGCCACGACATAATTTGTGAAGACCTGACTATGTTCAGGATAATTAAGTTCATCTTATGAACTCCCACTCAGATAGACATCCCTCTAGTCATCTAAGTGATTACATGATCCGAGTCAACTAGGCCGTGTCCGATCATCACGTGAGATGGACTAGTCAACATCGGTGAACATCTTCATGCTGATCGTATCTTCTATACGACTCATGTTCGACCTTTCGGTCTTCTGTGTTCCGAGGCCATGTCTGTACATGCTAGGCTCGTCAAGTCAACCTAAGTGTTTGCATGTGTAAATCTATCTTACACCCGTTGTATGTGAACATTGGAATCTATCACACCCGATCATCACGCGGTACTTCGAAACAACGAACCTTCGCAACGGTGCATAGTTAGGGGGAACACCTTTCTTGAAATTTTAGTGAGGGATCATCTTATTTAAGCTACCGCCGTTCTAAGAAAATAAGATGTAAAACATGATAAACATCACATGCAATCAAATAGTGACATGATATGGCCAATATCATTTTGCTCCTTTTGATCTCCATCTTCGGGGCTCCATGATCATCGTTGTCACCGGCATGACACCATGATCTCCATCATCATGATCTCCATCATCGCGTCTTCTTGAAGTTGTCTCGTCATCTATTACTTCTACTACTATGGCTAACGCTTTAGCAATAAAGTAAAGTAATTACATGACGTTTATGTTGACACACAGGTCATAAATAAATAAAGACAACTCCTATGGCTCCTGCCGGTTGTCATACTCATCGACATGCAAGTCGTGATTCCTATTACAAGAACATGATCAATCTCATACATCACATATATCATTCATCACATCCTTTTGGCCATATCACATCACAAGGCATATGCTGCAAAAACAAGTTAGACGCCCTCTAATTGTTGTTGCAAGTTTTTACGTGGCTGCTATAGGTTTCTAGCAAGAACGTTTCTTACCTACGCGAAAACCACAACGTGATATGCCAATTTCTATTTACCCTTCATAAGGACCCTTTTCATCGAATCCGATCCGACTAAAGTGGGAGAGACAGACACCCGCTAGCCACCTTATGCAACTAGTGCATGTCAGTTAGTGGAACCAGTCTCACGTAAGAGTACGTGTAAGGTCGGTCCAGGCCGCTTCATCCCACAATGTCGCCGAATCAAGATAAGACTAGTAACGGCAAGATAATTGACAATATAGACGCCCACAACTACTTTGTGTTCTACTCGTGCATAGTAACTACGCAGAGACCTAGCTCATGATGCCACTGTTGGGGAACGTAGCAGAAATTCAAAATTTTCTACGCATCACCAAGATCAATCTCTGGAGTAATCTAGCAACGAGGGGAAGGAGAGTGCATCTACATACCCTTGTAGATCACTAAGTGGAAGCATTCAAGTGAACAGGGTTGATGGAGTCGTACTCGTCGTGATCCAAATCACCGATGATCCTAGTGCCGAACGGATGGCACCTCCATGTTCAACACACGTACAGCCCGGTGACGTCTCCTACGCCTTGATCCAGCAAGGGGAGAAGGAGAGGTTGGGGAAGACTCCATCCAGCAGCAGCATGACGGCGTGGTGGTGGTGGAGGAGCGTGGTACTCCAGCAGGGCTTCTCCAAGCACCGCAAGAGACGAGGAGGGAGAGGGGTAGGGCTGCGCCAAGAAGGAGATTGAATCGTCTGTATGGCAGCCCAAAACCTCAAGTATATATAGGGGGAGGGGAGGGGCTGCGCCCCCACCTAGGTTTCCACCCCTAGGGTTGGCGGCCAGCCCTAGATCCCATCTAGGGGGGGTGGCCAAGGGGGGAGAGAGGGGGCGCACCACTAGGTGGGCCTTAGGCCCATCTGAGCCTAGGGTTTGCCCCCTTCCACTCTCCCTTGCGCCTTGGGCCTTGGTGGGGGGCGCACCAGCCCACCTGGGGCTGGTCCCCTCCCACACTTGGCCCATGCAGCCCTCCGGGGCTGGTGGCCCCACTTGGTGGACCACCGGGACCCTCCTGGTGGTCCCGGTACATTACCGATAAAACCCGAAACTTTTCCGGCGACCAAAACTATTTACCTCCGGACCATTCCGGAATTCCCCGTGATGTCCGGGATCTCATCCGGGACTCCGAACAATATTCGGTAACCACGTATATATATTACCTATAACCCTAGAGTCATCGAACCTTAAGTGTGTAGACCCTACGGGTTCGGGAACCATGTAGACATGACCGAGATAACTCTCTGGTCAATAACCAACAATGGGATCTGGATACCCATGTTGGCTCCCACATGTTCCACGATGATCTCATCAGATGAACCACGATGTCAAGGATTCAATCAATCTTGTATACAATTCCCTTTGTCCATCAGTACGATACTTGCCTGAGATTCGATCGTCGGTATCCCGATACCTTGTTCAATCTCATTACCAGCAAGTCTCTTTACTCGTTCCGTAACACATCATCCCGTGATCAACTCCTTGATCACATTGTGCACATTATGATGATGTCCTACCGAGTGGGCCCAGAGATACCTCTTCGTTTACACGGAGTGACAAATCCCAGTCTCGATTTGTGCCAACCCAACAGACACTTTTGGAGATACCTGTAGTGTACCTTTATAGCCACCCAGTTACGTTGTGACGTTTGGCACACCCAAAGCACTCCTACGGTATCCGGGAGTTGCACAATCTCATGGTCTAAGGAAATGATACTTGACATTAGAAAAGCTTTAGCAAACGAACTACACGATCTTGTGCTAGGCTTAGGATTGAGTCTTGTCCATCACATCATTCTCCTAATGATGTGATCCCGTTATCAACGACATCCAATGTCCATGGTCAGGAAACTGTAACCATCTATTGATCAACGAGCTAGTCAACTAGAGGCTTACTAGGGACATGGTGTTGTCTATGTATCCACACATGTATCTGAGTTTCCTATCAATACAATTCTAGCATGGATAATAAACGATTATCATGAACAAGGAAATATAATAATAACCAATTTATTATTGCCTCTAGGGCATATTTCCAATAGAAGGGTGTATATTCGGTAGTACGATTCAGCGTGGTCCGCAGCCCCCAGAGTACGGAGTCGAGCTCCTCTACCCAGTGCGTGTTAGACTCCTTTAAGGACCACACTAATCTGGGTTTAATGCCACTCATAATAAGACCATTTGCTCGCTCAACTTGGCCGTGGGTTTGTGGGTGATAGACGGAAGCATAATCGAGCTTGATGCCCATGTGGTTGCACCAGAGTTTTACCTCGTCGACCGTGAAGTTCGTGCCGTTGTCAGTGATGATGCTGTGGGGGACGCCATACCGGTGTACAACCCCGGATATGAAGTCTATCACCGGTCTGGATTCGGCTGTTTTAACAAGTTTGGCTTCTATCCATTTGGTGAATTTATCCACCATGACCAGTAAGTATTTTTTCTTATTGGTTACCCCTTTAAGGGGTCCAACCATGTCAAGCCCCCAGACTACGAAGGGCCAGGTAATGGGGATTGTTTGGAGGGCAGTGGGTGGCATGTGGCTTTGGTTTGCAAAAAGCTGGCAACCGACGCAGCGTTGGACCAAGTCCTGTGTGTCTGCCTGGGCCGTTGGCCAATAAAAACCTGTAAGGAAGGCCTTGCTTACAAGGGCCCGGGCGGCGGCGTGGTGGCCGCCGAGTCCGGCGTGAATTTCTGCCAAAAGCTTCCGCCCTTCCTCTTCGGAGATGCACCTTTGAAGGACTCAGGTAGTACTTTTTTTATACAGCTCTCCCTCATGGACCCTATAGGCTTTAGATCGCCGCACTATGCAGCGTGCCTCATTTTGGTCCTCGGGAAGTTCCTGCCTAGTTAGATAGGCCAGGAATGGTTCTGTCCACGGGGCAATGATGGGCATTATTTCATGGGATGAAGGTGTTATTTCGGTGGCAGAGCCTCCGATTATGTCAGAGTGTTCGGTATCGGGCATTTTGGCCGGGTCTGGACTATTGTTACCGTTGTCCCCTTCCCATACCACGGACGGCTTAAAAAACCTCTCCAAAAAGATGTTGGGGGGTGATCGCATCACGTTTTGCGCCGATGCGGGCGAGGATATCCGCCGCCTGATTGTTTTCCCGAGCCACATGGTGAAATTCGAGCCCCTCGAACCGAGCTGACATCTTTAGGACGGCATTTTGATAGGCCGCCATCTTCGGATCCTTGGCATAGAAGTCTCCATTTATTTGGGATATTGCAAGGTTCGAATCCCCACGCACCTCCAAGCATTGAATGCCCATGGAAACTGCCATCCGAAGACCATGTAACATGGCTTCGTATTCGGCTGCGTTGTTGGAGTCTGTATACAGTATCTGCAGTACGTATTGAACTGTATCTCCGGTTGGGGACGTTAGGATGACACCAGCCCCCAGACCAGCCAGCATTTTGGAGCCGTCGAAGTGCATGATCCAATTGGAGTATGCGCCGTACTCTTTAGGGAGTTCGGCTTCCGTACATTGGGTGACAAAGTCAGCCAATATTTGCGATTTAATGGCTCGCCGAGGTTTGTATGTTATGTCGAACGGGAGGAGCTCAATGGCCCATTTGGCAATCCGGCCCATGGCGTCGCGGTTGTTTATAATATCATTAAGTGGCACTTCCGAGGCTACTATAATCGAACATTCTTGAAAGTAGTGTTGCAGCTTCCGGGATGCCATGAATACCGCATAGGCTATATTTTGATAATGTGGGTACCGTGATTTGCATGGAGTGAGGACAGTGGATACATAATATACCGGCTTTTGAAGAGGGAATTTATGTCCGTCCGCTTCTTGTTCGACGACGAGCACTGCGCTTACAACCTGATGAGTTGCCGCAATGTACAACAACATTGGTTCGCCAATGTTTGGCGCGACCAGGATTGGGTTGGTTGCCAGTATGGCTTTTATTTCTTCCAATCCGGCTGTGGCAGCGTCCGTCCACTCGAAGTTTCGGTGCGCTGAAGGAGGCGATAAAGGGGTAATGCCTTTTCTCCTAAGCGTGAGATAAAGCGGCTTAGAGCCGCTACACATCTAGTTAATATCTGGATTTGTTTGAGGTCCGTTGGGATAGCCAACTATGACCGAGCTCGGATTTTGGCCGGATTAGCTTCAATTCCTCTACTGGAGACAATGAAGCCCAGGAGCTTTCCGGCTGGTACGCCGAAAACGCGTTTTTCCGGATTGAGCTTGATGTTGTATGTTCGGAGGTTGTAGAATGTGAGCCTCAAGTCGTTTATTAGAGAGTCGACGTGTTTGGTTTTAACGACCACATCATCTATGTATGCCTCTACTGTTTTGCCGATCTGTTCCTCCAGACATGTCTGAACTAGTTCTACGCCTGCCGGATAAGAAAAATGACAAACTCAAGCCCAAGTGGGAAGGTCCATTCATAATCGACCAAGTCCTGACTGGCGGGGCGTACTGCCTGCGAGATGCGTCGGATAACCGACTCGAGCCGAACCCGTGGAACGCCACCCGTCTCCGAAGATTCTATGCCTAGCGCCGGACTCTGTGTTCGTCTCCTTCCTCTGTCCATTTTTTGCATTTTTCTCTCTTACATTTCTCTCCTTCCCCTCTTTTCTTTTATAGCCCTTAAAGGCTCATCTAGTGACGCACCACTCGCGCTCATTAAACCTGGGGGCTTCTTTAACAGAAGCTTATTTATACAGGCTTCACGCCCAATACATGCGTCAAACTTCCGCATGTACCTTTTTCTTCACCATTATATGCATCGATATGACTTAAGTTTTGACCAAGCTAGGTTTCCTGGCTCCTGTGCTTACCCCTACGTTCCTGATTGTTCGGCTAGGCGGTAAAGGGAGCACCTCTGCGATTGTTACTGCCAGGTCAGCCGAATGTGTACCTCAGACTGGGTGAAGCCGAAAGCTAGCATTCTTAAGGGAATATTCGGTCGGTGAGATAAAAGATGATCTTTTTACTCATTTTATGCGCCCCCAGATGCTTTTTTCTGCGTCTTTTTACGCAGTCCGGACATGCACTTTAGGGCATGCCTCCCAGCGAAAGGAACCCCTAACGGAACTATTCTCTCTGGAAGATGTTTCTTACTAACCATGTAATATAACATAACTAGTTGGGCACTTGTCTGATAAAGCACTAATGACCCCTACGCCTGGTCTCCACGCATACCACGGTTCTTATATAACCGCTATGGTATTCAGACACACTCCGGACCGTCAGGTCCCGAGGTTGAAGCGAAAAGGTCGGCAACGACAAACGATCTACAATCCGGCTAGAAGGCATCACACATGTCAATTCAAAATTACATAGTCATTCTGACTGATTGTATTCCTCTTCTATACCATCTAACAGGCTGTCTAATTTACAGTCCTGCTGGGAATACTTCGCGGCCAACTCTACTTGGCCGTATACTAAGCTCACAGGGATCTCCTTCCCGTCAGGCCCCACTGGTCCGACCTCGGCCATGTGGTTTGGGTCAGACTTCGTAAAACGGGTCTTCACCATGGCCCAGGCTTCCCTAGCGCCTTGTCGGCAGGCTGATATCTTCCACAACCGGAAGCGCCGCCGAGCTCCCTTCAGCTTCTCTGCAAGCTCTCCAAGGCCCTCGGGCATGGAGTGGGCAGGCCATAAGGCTTGGGCGACGCCTCGCATCGCCTGCCAAATTCGCTCGTGCAGTTGCATGAGTTCGGGAAGAAGGTCACCCATAGAACCGGGCATCTCCTCTGCAGGACGACCTGTGAGCATACCTACAGACATTACTCTGTTAGTCGACTTCCTTGCGGAACTCTTTTTTCAAAGTTCGTTCAAGCACTTACTAAATATGCCGCGTCGAAGCCGCTGATTCTCCTTCGTGGAGTCCGACAGCTGGCCACAAACATCTTTAAGTTTGACGTCCAGCCTGGTGTTGGCATCCTGAAGATCATTCTTCTCTCCCCTCACCTTTGTCAACGTACTCTCACCGACCTTTAGCCGGCATAAGAGTTGTTGCTTTTCCGGATCGAGTCCGGCGCCATCTGCAACATGATTTGTTAGATTTGCACTCACACCGCACAATACTAATCTTTTGAAGTGTATCTTACCTGAGGGGGTCTCTTTGGGCTCCCCCGCTGCGGCTAGTGCGGCCTCTAGTTAGGCCTTGCACTTTTCCAACTCCTGGGATAGTACAGTATTCTTCTCTGTAAGAACATGCATATTAAATGATCCTTAAATCAGTTGCTCTAACTGCTTCAAGTCTCGGGGGCTACTGGTATATATATATTTGACCCAAATTTTCTTACCCGTATGTCTTTTACATACTGCTCCGTGGCTCTGGCTAAACCATTTTGAGCGGCACGGAGGTACGCATCTCCCGAATTAAAGGCATCTAAAGCCTCTTGGGAGAAACAAGCGTCGCGTAGAACTGTCTGGCGACGCCTGTGGTTCATGGCACTCTCCACTTCAGAATTTGTGGCAGACAGCCTGTCCGCATCCTCTGTCGGAGGAGCGTCCGGTGCGCGCCTTGTGCTCTCCTTCGCTTCCTGGCTAGACGTTGGAGCCTGGCTGGTAGAGGCGCGATTGGCAACCTCTCCGGATGTAGTCCGGCGAGGTCTCTTCGTTCTGAAGATAGCACGAACGTTAATATGCCCTGACAGAATAACACCAAGGAAACAGAGGGTGCGCTATACCTTTGCGCCGGCATCTTAGTCCGGACTACATTCCTTTTTGCCCCATGGGGCCCTGCGGCCCCTCGTTGGCTAGCCGCCGCAGGTTCGGCCTCCTGACTCGGAAATCTCCCCTGCAAAACACGGTTGTCGTCAGAAACACCGGAATACGTGAGAGTGGAATCTCTCTCAAGGGAATGAGACTCCGGTTTCTGTCACCTGGGAGGCCGAGATTAACCCTGGGTAATCAGCCGTGATGGCTACCAAGGTATTGTCCTTGCTTAGCTGATGGAACACCCCGTCGATAAGCTCCACCGATATGTCCGGATCCTCTTCGGAGTCTGGATCGAGGGACCGTTCTGGGTCCTCGGGCTGTGGAGGGCGGCTGTTTATATCCTTTATCACCTGTCGCAGTTCCTGCATTGAAGTCGTTAGACTACATATCTAACCGTGGGAGTATAAAACAAATGGGCAAGCGCAATTGTTCACTTACCCAACTTGGAGGATCGTACATAGTAAATCCGGCCTGTGGGTTGACGCGGAGGAATTCCTCCTTTTCTCCCTTGTACAAAGAGGATAAGATCTTTACTAGAGCGGCAACTGAGGTCGGCCCCTTACGACCATAACGGGTGGCGTCATCCTCCCCGTTGAAATCCCACATGGGGTGGCCTCTATATTGAAGTAGCTGCACCCCCCGCATAATGCATGCGGCCATGTCTCCAATCATGGTTAGTCCGAAATGAGCCAATAGTCTTATCTGGCCCATTAGGTAAAGGACGTCTCTGTCGCTTTCTCTGTGAGAGCTCCGCGGACACCAGCTCAAGCGTTTCTTCAATGGAGCACTGTTGAACTCAGGGAGACCGACTCGGATAGGGTCCGGTAGCGGGACATCATCTATGTAAAACCATTCTGAAGGCCAGTCCTCGGACGCCTTCTTCGGTGTTCCGGATAGGTATCCGGTCCCGGCGATGCGCCGTACTTCGGCTCCACCCACTTGGTATACAGACCCCTTTTGCGAACGGGGCACCAGGCAGAATAACCTCTTCCACAGTGCGAAATGAGCCTCAACGCCTAAAAATAGCTCGCAAAGGGCGACGAAACCCGCAATATGCAATACGGAGGCGGGCGTGAGATTGTGCAGCTGGAGGCCGTTGAACTCCAGAAGCCCACGGAGAAATGGGTGAATTGGAAATCCCAGTCCCCTTATTAGATAGGGGATGAGGCACACCCGCTCTCCTTTAGAAGGATTGGGGGTGCTCTCCTCTTGTTTTCCACCATTGTAGGTGGCGAAACTGGCTCGGACCGGGACCATGTATGCCTTAGGGAGAAATCCCTTGGCCTGAAGCGGCACTAGCTCGCTATGCGGGATGGTGCAACTCTCCCAGTCCCTGGGTTTGGGACCGGAGGGGCGAGGGGAGGAGCTGCGACGGCTGGTCATGTTGGAATGGACCTTTGCTGGAAGCGCTCTGATGATAACTCGCGGAAAGGAGAAGATGTGGTTTGGACCTAAATCCCCATCCCGTTAAATAGGCGGCTCATTTATATGGCTAGGGGTGTGGATGTAAAAACGCCCCAGCTTTTCGCATTCGTTTGACACGTGGAAGACTGCCATTATTGGGCGTGGAAGCCGAGGAGCACTACATTACAAAATTCGGACATCATTCCTACAGGTACATAAGATTTGGAGAAGAACCCGCCTTGCAATGCCGAACAATCTGCGCGCCGGACTCATCGTCATTGAAGCCTGGTTCGGGGGCTACTGAGGGAGTCCTGGATTAGAGGGTGTTCGGGTAGCCGGACTATACCTTCAGCCGGACTCCTGGACTATGAAGATACAAGATTGAAGACTTCGTCCCGTGTCCGGATAGGATTTTCCTTGGCGTGGAAGGCAAGCTTGGCGATGCGGATATTCAAGATCTCCTACCATTGTAACTGACTCTATGTAACCCTAACCCTATCCGGTGTCTATATAAACCGGAGGGTTGTAGTCCATAGGCAATCAACTCCATATACAACAATCATACCGTAGGCTAGCTTCTAGGGTTTTGCCTCCTTGATCTCTATGTAGATCTACTCTTGTACTACCCATATCATCAATATTAATCAAGCAGGACGTAGGGTTTTACCTCCATCAAGAGGGCCCGAACCTGGGTAAAACATCGTGTTCCCTGCCTCCTATTACCATCCGGCCTAGACGCACAATTCGGGACCCACTACCCGAGATCCGCCGGTTTTGACACCGACACATACGCTGATATGTTGCGCCGGCATTTTTGAGCCCAAAAGGCGTTGTGTTGAAACAGAAGGGGCCGTATGGTGTGATAAATGCCGTTGCGGCTTGGTTGGACTCCGCCATCTTGATTTGGTGGTAGCCAGAGTATGCGTCGAGGAAACACAATGACTCGTGTCCTGCGGTAGCATCAATAATTTGATCAATGCGGGGGAGGGGGAAGGGATCCTTTGGGCAAGACTTGTTGAGGTCCTTGAAATTGACACATAGGCGCCAGGATTTGTCCTTCTTTGGTACCATCACCAGGTTTGCTAGCCAGTCCGGGTGTTTTATTTCTCTAATGAATCCGGCCTCCAATAACTTGGCTAGTTCCTCTCCCATAGCTTGTCTCTTAGGTTCAGAGAAACGCCGAAGAGTCTGCTTGACCGGCTTGAATCCCTTTAGAATATTGAGGCTGTGCTCGGCCAGCCTGCGTGGGATTCCTGGCATGTCTGAGGGGTGCCAGGCGAATATGTCCCAATTCTCGCGCAGGAACTCTCGTAGTGCGGCATCCATGGCGGGGTTTAACTGTGCCCCAATGGAGGCTGTTTTTGTAGGGTCCGTTGGGTGGACTTGGAATTTGACTATTTCATCCGCTGGTTTAAAAGAGGTGGAATTGGATCTCTTGTTAAGTATCACGTCGTCCCTGTCCACTGTGGAGCGTAGCGCAGTTAATTCCTTGGCTGAAAGGGCTTCGGATAATGCCTCGAGGGCCAATGCGGCTATTTTGTTTTTGGTGCGGAGTGCTGTGTACGGATCACTAGTGAGAGTGATGATTCCGTTGGGCCCGGGCGTTTTGAGCTTCATGTAACCATAATGGGGTATGACTTGGAAGATCGTGAACACCTCCCGTCCTAAAAGGGCGTGGTGTCCACTACTGAACGGGGCCACTTGGAATGTAATTTCTTCGGACCTATAGTTCTCCAGCGTGCCGAATACCACATCTAGTGTTATTTTCCCAGCACAGCGTGCTTCCCGACTGGGGATGATTCCTCTGAAGGTTGTGCTGCTTTGCTCAATGTGGTTCTAGTCTATTTCCATTTTTGAAGAGTTTCCTCATAGATGAGGTTCAATCCACTGCCGCCGTTCATGAGTACTTTGGTGAGTCGAAAGCCGTCCACAATTGGACTGAGGACCAGTGCAGCTGGTGCTCAGGCTGTTCGGAATTTAGGTTCGTCACTGGCATTGAAGGTAATAGCCATGTCACTCCATGGATTCATTGCTGCCATGTGGCAGATTTCAGCGAGGCTGCGGAGTGTTCGCTTGCGCCTATTATTTGATGCGAAGGTTTCAAAGACTGTTAATACCGTATTGTTATCCTCGGGATGGTGCTCTGTGGCATTTGGGATGAGAAGATCCTCACCACTTTTGGCCACCTGCCGGAGTATCCAACATGCTCTAAGGTTGTGTGTTGGTATGGTATCCGCTGTACTATGAATTTTGCAGGGTCCGTTAAGCCATCCCTCCAATACGGTTCCATGCCCTGTAGAGGGTTTTTGTTTCTTTGTAACTAACTCGGATGTCTTATGATAGTGCACCCTTTTACTTCAGACTGGGTGTATATTCCGAGCCGGATTATCCCAAAATTTTGTTTCGGTTTTCCAGGCGCTTTCCATCGCACAATACTTTTGTACTATGGACGCCAAGTCAGCGAAGCGTGGTATGTCACGGCGACTTAAGGCGTTAAGGATTCCCTTGTCCGTGCAGTTATTGCAGAAAAATGAGACTGCGTCTTCCTCGCGACAGTCCTTAACCTTGTTCATCACAAGGAGGAATCTGGCCCAATAATGATGTACTGTTTCATGGGGTTCTTGCCTGATGTGGGAAAGATTGTTTATGTCTGGGTGGGTGGGTGGATTTGAGTCCGAAGCCCTACCCGATCTGAGACCCAGGGGCCGAGGAGTTTCCAATCTTGGAAGTTTGGATTCCGGAGTGTTGCTCGATAAGTCTGGCCCGCTGCCTGACTCTAGGTTCAGGGCTTGGGTGATGTCCTCCCGTAAACGAGTATCCGGCTTGGAGAGCTCAGGAATCCGGACATAGTTAGTCCTCAAGATAGAGGAAGAATCGCCGCATTGTTCCTCCACCACCGCAATATGATGGGTGACCGGTGGAGAGTTAATCTCCCTTTGATCGGGTTTAAGCCCAATTCGATCATAGTCTGTAGTGACTCCCAAGGAGGCGATACGATCCAAGAGCTCGTTTAGGGAAGAGAGCTCCATTGGATCCATCTGCTTGGTGAATTCCGAGCCGACGTGGAGGCTGTTTTTGATGACCCGAGAGGTCATCGTCGGTGCAGCGGCCGAACGGGCGGTCATGATGAAACTGCCAAGCCGGAGAGTTTGGCCGACAGCCAGGGCTCCCCCGGCGGTAATGTTGTTTTTAACAACGAGATGAGGCATCCTTCCTTACGGCGACGACACAATGGAACTCTCAATGAAAGCACCAATGTCGGTGTAAAAACCGGCGGATCTCGGGTAGGGGGTCCCGGACTGTGTGTCTAAGGCGGATGGTAACAGGAGGCAGGGGACACGATGTTTTACCCAGGTTTGGACCCTCTTGATGGTGGTAAAACCCTACGTCCTGCTTGATTATTCTTGATAATATGAGTAGTACAAGAGTTGATCTACCACGAGATCGGAGAGGCTAAACCCTAGAAGCTAGCCTATGGTATGATTGTATGTTGTCCTACGGACTAAAACCCTCCGGTTTATATAGACACCGGAGGGGGCTAGGGTTACACAAGGTCGGTTACAAAGGAGGAGATATACATATCCGTATTGCCAAGCTTGCCTTCCACGCCAAGGAGAGTCCCATCCGGACACGGGACGAAGTCTTCAATCTTTTATCTTCATAGTCCAACAGTCCGGCCAAAGGATATAATCCGGCTGTCCGGATACCCCCTAATCCAGGACTCCCTCACCAGCATTCAAGTTTTCAGCAAAGATTATGAACTAACCATATTCACAATAACATTCAGGTCTCATGTTTACTCATATCAATGGCATAATCAACTAGCGAGCAATAATAGTAAATCTCGGATGACAACACTTTCTCAAAACAATCATAATATGATATAACAAGATGGTATCTCGCTAGCCCTTTCTGAGACCGCAAAACATAAATGCAGAGCACCTCTGAAGTCCAAGGACTGACTGAACATTGTAATTCATGGTAAAAGAGATCCAGTCACAGACATAGTCAATGTAAACTAATAGTAATACATGCAAATGACAGCGGTGCTCTCCAACTGGTGCCTTTTTAATAAGATGATGATGACTCAACATAAAAGTAAATAGATAGGCCCTTCATAGAGGGAAGCAGGGATTTGTAGAGATGCCAGAGCTCGATTTTTGAAACAGAGATGAATAATATTTTGAGTGGCATACTTTCATTGTCAACATAACAATCGAGAGATCTCGATATCTTCCATGCTACACACATTATAGGCGGTTCCCAAACAGAATGGTAAAGTTTATACTCCCCTACCACCAACAAACATCAATCCATGGCTTGTCTGAAACAGCGGGTGCCTCCAACTAACAACAATCCTGGGGGAGTTTTGTTTGCAATTATTTTAATTTAGCATGGGACTGGGCATCCCGGTTACCAGCCATATTCTCGTGAATGAGGAGCGGAGTCCACTCCTCATGAGAATGACCCACCAAGCATGGAAGATATAGACAGCCCTAGTTGATACATGAGCTATTCGAGCATACAAAGCAGAATTTCATTTGAAGGTTTAGAGCTTGGCACATACAAATTTACTTGGAACGGCAGGTAGATACCGCATATAGGAAGGTATGGTGGACTCATATGGAATAACTTTTGGGGTTTATGGAAGTGGATGCACAAGCAGTATTCCCACTTAGTACAAGTGAAGGCTAGAAAGAGACTGGGAAGCGACCAGCTAGAGAGCAACAACAGTCATGAACATGCATTAAAATTAATCAACACTGAGTGCAAGCATGAGTAGGATATAATTCACCATGAACATAAATATCGTGGAGGCTATGTTGATTTTGTTTCAACTACATGCATGAACATGTGCCACGTCAAGCCACCCGAATTGTTCAAAGGAGGATACCACCCTATCATACCACATCACAACCGTTTTAATAGCATGTTGGCATGCAAGGTAAACCATTATAAATTCCTAGCTAATTAAGCATGGCATGAGCAACTATAATCTCTAATTGTCATTGCAAACATGTTTCATTCATAATAGGCTGAATCAGGAATGATGAACTAATCATATTTACAAAACACAAGATAGGTCGAGTTCATACCAACTTCTCTCATCTCAATCAGTTTATCATATATCGTCATTATTTCCTTTCACTTGCACGACCGAACGGTGTGGATAATAATAATAGTGCACATGCATTGGACTAAGCTGGAATCTGCAAGCATTCAATACAAGGGAGAAGACAAGGTAATATGGGCTCTTTGTTAGATCAACAATAATGCATATGAGAGCCACCCAACATTTTCATCATGGTCTTCTCCTCTCGACCCCAAAAAAAAGAAAAGAAACAAAACTATTTACATGGGAAAGCTCCCAACAAGCAAAAGAAGAACGAGAAATCTTTTGGGTTTTCTTTTTAATTACTACTACTAGGCATGGAAAGTAAACTAGGTAAAAGCTACAACTAATTTTTTTGGTTTTTCTTAGGGTTTTTTCAAACACACAAGAAGAAGGCTTAAAAAGAAATTAAACTAGCATGGATAGTACAATGAAAAAGTATGAGCACCAACAACTGGAATGAGTGTGTGAAATGAATGTAATGTCGGTGTCGTGGAATTGTCACGGCAGATGTCCTAGTATGAGGACTTAGTCGTGAGGCCAACGCATTTTTGTAGTAGCTTGAGAGGGGTTGAGCGAAATCGAGAGACACAACATAAGATAAGGATTTAGACAGCTTCGGGCCCCGGGAAACATCATCCGGTAATAACCCTACATGATGTTTATGGCTAGATCTCATTCTGCTCATGAGAGAGTCACCGCATAAGCCGGCTCCCCCTTTGTGTCTAGCCCTAGAGATTATTTTCTGTCCCTCTTTGGGGAGCCCTGCCCCTCCTTATATATGTTGAAGGGGCGGGTTACATGTGGAGTCCTAGTAGGACTAGGACTAGTCTATCCTTTCTCAGAAGTTGAATACAAGTCCGGGTCTTGCTTCCTCGTAAAGGAAATATTCGTCATCCCTTTCCTCTTAAGATGGCCCACCAGAGTATAAGCTGGCCCGCTGGGCCTCGTCGTCCGTCTGATCCGCTCGCCGGGTCTCCAGTGAGTCAAATTGTCCAGGCGGGTTACATGTAAACCGCCATGTCCGGGCGGATCGCCAGTGAGTCGCCAAGCTCCAGCCAGGTCTCTGGTGAGTCGCCAAGCCCGACCGGGTCATACCGCGGGGTATATCCCTAACATTAGCCCCTAGTTTAATTTGGATTTATCCATATTAAACTGATCCTGTAAAATAAACACAAGAACAAACTTGATATGTTGTGCTCTGGGTTAAATATTTTCCTGAACCGGCACCTGATCATCTTTAAGTCCTTGTCATTTCCTCCTGGATGCATACTCAAAGATCTTATAGCAAATCTCTTTTAACAGATATGTCCAAACCTTGCCAATGCAAAAATCCAGATACTTCTTTTGAGAAATCCGGGTCAATAGGCCAGCTTTAGAGCCAATTTGTGAACATTGGTATCTTATAGAGAAATGTTATAATAAATAATCCACTTGAATCGACTTCCAAAGCGCCGGTTTAAAAAATATTGGTCTTGAAAAAACTCATCTGACTTTAAATCGGCTTGTAGAACTTGCCGGTTTATCATTGCCAAAATATCCGGTTTGTAAATATTGATAACACCGGGTCATAATTGTTGCCGACGCAGGGTCATAGTTATTGGTGACGCCGGGTCAATCTGATTTACTCAAAACTGAGAATTTGAAGATTTTTTCTCCCTTATATCCATATTACCTGTAGCCCCCAAGTCTTGAGCAGAAACAAAGTGATGACTTAAAACTTGCTTCAATATAAATACTGCCACTTTGAAGAAATCCATGTTGTTCATCTTAGTCACTAGTAAAGACTGAATACTCCATATATGTAGCCCCCAAGTGCCGGGTTGTCATACTTGTAGTAACCTGGGACTTGTAATTGCCTTATACTCATAAAAAACTATAACCAGTGTAGCCCCCAAGGGCCAGGTCATTATGCAATAATGAGCAGGGACTTTATAAATATGATCATATAGACTTGGACAACAACGTGTAGCCCCCAAGGGCCGGCTCAGTAAGATAATATTGAGCTGGGACTTTATATATACTTCTTTTGAAAAGAACATCATATGATGTAACCCCCATCATGGGGCTTGAACCCACGTCAATAAGTTTAAGAGCTTTGTGCTTTACCAACTGAGAAGTGGACCCTTCAATATAATGGAATAAAACTTGTGTACCTTGAATTGTTAACAGGAGCAATTGGTAGCCCCCAAGGGCTGGCTCGTTATGATGTGATGAGTTGGGTCTTCAATAAGGCCAGTAAAATTGTCTTTGCATTAGCCCCCAAGTGCCATGGTGCATGCTGGCAGTGACATGGGACTTGCATATTTGATGTGATATCAAACTGAATAATGTAGCCCCCAAGTGTCGGGTCGTAAGCCTGCAGCGACTCGGGACTTATCTGTTGACAAGTAAATCCGGAGTTTAAATACCCGGCGGTTCCTGGCCGATGGCGATTTAACATGCCTCCATTGTAAGCTGGAATTTTTATAACCCGGCGGCTTATAGCCTTTGAGAAAATCAATAATTGATAACCCTTTTGAGACACCAATTTCAATCTTTGATGATGGGCTGGAACTTAATCCTTTATGTAAATCATAGCTCTGTAAATCCTGCATAGAGTTTAAACAACATATGCCCTGGCGACTTAACGTCAAAAGCCAGGGTGGGTAACTACTCAAATGTAGTCTTATCCTGCACATAAGTAAATCACAAGATCCCCTGGCGGTTTAACACAGGGCGGATCATAATATCCCACATATAACCATTGTGATATTTAATTTGTACTGCCGGTTTACATGACCTATGTAGTAAGGGTGATAACCCAATCCTTAGAAGCCAATACTTCCAAATATTTATGATTGTCATATATGGCGACTTATCGTCAAAAGTAGAGCTGGGTTAATAGAAACCACACATATATACTTCAGATATGAGCAAAAAGGTCTCAAGACAAAACCAAAGATTGTTCGCAAAAACTTAAACCAAATAATAATCGAGGTTTCTGATTCGAATACGATCAGTAAACCATTCCAAAGGGGTTAAGCTAGGATTCGAATACGATCATGTAGCCCCCAGTGGCTTTGGCGTTGCACCGATCAAGAGGGTACCGACAGCTATGTTCTCTTTGGTTTGAATACGACCTATGTTTGAACAGGAAGCCCCCAAATGACCTTGAGAGGTTTTTAACGACCCTGATTTGAATATGATCCAAGTCGGACCCAAAAGGGGTTAAGCTATGATTCGAATACGATCAAGAAGCCCCCTAGTGAGTTTGGCAGTGTGCCGATCAAGAGGGTACCAACAACTATGTTCTCTTTGGTTCGAATACGACCTATGTTTGAACAGGAAGCCCCCAAATGACCTGTAAATGCGGCTATGAGCCGGATCAAAGGGTAATCATAGCTTAGCTTAATAAGCCGGAAGCCCCCAAGTGATATATTTCTGAGCTGTGCTTGCTAGTTCCTATGTTTGAGTTGTGATGTGCAACAAACTCTCTTTGGCCCGTATAATTTTTTTCTTCTGAAAACTCGAACTTGCGAGAGATGAATTCTTTTTAAACTGGAATTTCAAACTGGACATTTAGAGCTTCAAAGCTTTGCGGGAGACAGGTTTACCTTGAGCCGGATTGTAAATCGAAGCATCATTGTGAGCCAGAAATTTTCTGACGGCCTTTAAATTTTTACCAATATGGCGGTAGCCTCCAGGACCAGGTTATCTTCCCTCCAATGACCCGGGGTCTTGAATCTCATGATATTTGCTAAATCATGTCATCACAGCCCCCGAGTCTTAAGATTACTCGAGGAGTTGGCTTGAGACTCTCCATGCTTGACCATGATATAAACCGGTATGAGTCATTCATCAACTCAGCGATATAATAGTCCTTTTTGCAGTAGACAACTTGTCTTGCATTAGAGAACTTGCAAGGCAGAGTAATTGTTCTTTTAAAGAGTAATTGTTCTTTTAAAGAAAACAATATGCAATATAGATATATACTGGATGAATATCACCTGATATGTTAGGCCAGGAATTATCCACCGTGAAGTAGATGATCACCATGGTGAAGCTGAAATTAATCACAGCCAAGTCGGTCGTGAGAGCAAACAGATGAGTCGGCCACTACATTGTAAGCGGGCGCAGATAAGCGGGTTAATCGCAGATGTTGATGCAGCAGGGGTGGCGACTTGTTCACATATCCGTCAAGCAGCACAGAATAGCGCTATTGTAAAAACAATGCTGGCGCGCGCCCTTTGTGTGACACCTTTTGTAAAGAATAATGATCCAGGCCTCCACGTGTGGTAGTAGTCCATCGATAATTAATCAAATCAGCCTTAACGTAATTGATGTACCAGTGTATTTTGCTTCTGTTCTTTGGGATTTAATTCAGCATTTTGACTGCCATCAGCCTGCTGTAAACATAACACTAGTACTTACCCATTGGGATCCCTCGAATCAACATGCATGCATGCACATCTCCATTATCCTCCAGCTGAACCCCCCATTTTCTTTTGCTTTGTACTAGCGAGACAAGATCACGCCAGCAGGCGGCACCTTGTCAAAGCGGAGGTGAGTCGCAGCGGAAGAAGAGGCTGGAGCGGTCGTACAGGGCACACCGGAGTTGGGCCGAGGGTGACTCAGCCCGAGCGCGCGGATAGTGGATCAAGGTAGGCACCTCAACAGCGTGCGGAGGCAAAGGAACCAGCGGCCGGCCGGTGAACTGCAGAGTAGCCGGCGTAGGTCGGTTCAAACAGGCGAGGCGCGACGGCGGTTTGAATAAGGCAAGGCCACATGGAAGCGGAGGTTGCGGGATGAGACCCGGGCAACGGCGACTTGAGGCTCAAGGGATGGAGGCAAAAATGCAACCGCGGCTTGGCTTGGCCAAAGCACATACTCGTCATCGGCCGGGCGACTCGCAGCAGCCGCATGGCCGACGGCTTTAGAAGCGGGGTGTGACTTGGAGCAGACGGTGGCTCTACGCAAAGGTGACTTGGACAGGAGGCGAGTGTGGTGGCGATTTAGCAGTAGCGAGGCCCGAGGGCGACTCAACAACGATAGGGGAATCAGGCCTGCAGCGGCGACTCTGTAGTTTGGAAATGTGGCTACGCACAGTAATTGAAGACTGAAGGCCATTGAATCTTTGGGTGATTTTACGCAGAGGACCAATTTTCCTTCACCACACCATCTTCTTTTCCTTTTCCCTTTTTAGGTACATGTGCTCAAAATCAATTAGCCCTCAATTTTTGTGCAGATACTAGTGGTGCTTGGGATTTCATGTGAACTCTTCTTCAGCTAGCATTATGGAGTACTAGTAAACTGCTCCAGATCCGTGTCGGCATCAGGTTTTGAATGACTGTCTCAGATCCTCCCTTGAACGATGGAACAGAATCAGCAGGTGGTTCGGTGGCGGGTGCTAGAAGGAGGGCGGAGGATGAGCCCGTTGCAGCGACTTAGGCAGACTGTATCTCAAGCACGAGACGAGGCGGCTTAGCGCAGAAGAGAGAGTCCTAGCGTGAACGGCTGTACAAGCCCGATGGCGACTCAGAGCGAGGCCGGAGAATCGGAAATGCGGTGCCTTAGTCAGAGCTAGCGATCGTCCAGATGGACGGCGAGACGGAACCAAACCGACGAGCGGGCGGCTCAGGCGCGCGGGCACAACGGATCAACGGTAAGTCGGAGTCAAACCAACGAGTAGGTGGCTGGGGCGCGCGAGCGTGTAAGCCGCAAGCCGGAAGCGTGTAGCCAGCAGGGGTGTGCAGGAGCCGGCCGGAACAATGACCCGGTCCGGGCGTGCGGGCGGGCGAGGCTAGGTCGCTCAAAACATGCCTTAGCAGTGAAGGAGCGATGCCAAGGAGGGGTGCAGCGGCAACAGTTTGGCGGAGCAAGGCCGCGGCTCGGGAAACAGGCGCATTGGCTGGCGGCTGCCAGGCAGCGACTCAGCAGCGGATTCGCATGGGCGGCTCAAGGCGGAGTCCGAGTTCGTGGTCCTCTCTGCTTTCCCAGTCATGGACTGTTGTCTTCTTCTTCTTTTCTATTTTTGCGTTTGAGGTGCTAGTTTGATCGTGACCTACCAATAATTAACTTGTCTTAATACTTGACCAAACCCAAGGAAATACCCTGCATCCAGATTTGAAGTGACCCTATAGAAAACGTGTCCGTGTTCCCGGATCATGGTGGCGCTTGATGAAAATCACGTCGGTCTCACCGACGCGTGAGTGCTCCAAAAAATTTAATCTGTCTTTGAATTGCATCGCCAGTATTATCAACTCGGCAACCTTGTGGCGGCGCACCTGATGCAACCCTAATTTCTAGAAATTTTCTTCATCCGATGAATTGCAAGTTGTTCGATCCCTCGGAAAGATCCCTCCGAGAGCTTAACACCACCGTGCGCAAGCCCCACGGTGGGCGCCAACTGTCGTGGAATTGTCACGGTAGATGTCCTAGTGTGAGGATTTAGTCATGAGGCCAACGCATCTTTGTAGTAGCTTGCGAGGAGTTGAGTAGAATCAAGAGACGCAACATAAGACAAGGATTTAGACAGCTTCGGGCCCTGGGAAACATCATCCGATAATAACCCTACATGTTGTTTGTGGCTAGATCTCATTATGCTCATGAGAGAGTCACCGCATAAGCCGGCTCCCCCTTTGTGTCTAGCCCTAGAGATTATTTTATGTCCCTCTTTGGGGAGCCCTGCCCCTCCTTATATATGTTGAAGGGGAGGGTTACATGTGGAGTCCTAGTAGGACTAGGACTAGTCTATCCTTTCTCACAAGTTGAATACAAGTCCGGGTCTTGCTTCCTCGTAAAGGAAATATTCGTCATCCCTTTCCTCTTAAGCCGGCCCACCAGAGTATAAGCCAGCCCGCTGGGCCTTGGGTTTTGTCGTTCGTCTGATCCGCCTGCCGGGTATCCAGTGAGTCAAATTGTCCAGGCGGGTTACATGTAAACCGCCATGTCCGTGCGGATCGCCGGTGAGTCGCCAAGCTCCAGCCAGGTCTCTGGTGAGTCGCCAAGCCCGGCCGGGTCATGATTCCGGCCGGGTCATACCGCAGGGTATATCCCCGACAGTCAGTGAGAAATACGTACTTCCCCAAGCTTAGGCTTTTGGCCTAAGTTGGTATAGGACCATGGCTCAAAGCTGCCCTCGCAAGTGTACGAAGGAGTGTCCTCTAGGTGCCACTGGTTGGTGTTCTCCTTCGGATCCCACTGATAAACCGACTGTCGATAATGGTCAAGGGGTGGCTCCGGCTCAGGCTCTGGAGCTGGTGTCAGGCTCTAGTGTGCATGAACGGCCTGCGGCAAAATGAGGTACGTGCCTTAAAATATGTTAAACAAAGAGGGCGCAGGCAAGGTAATAATCTCATAATAGTTTTTATCAAAAATCAATTTATACTTAAGCATCTTCTTCTTATCTTTAATAATAAAATCATGTGCTACCATACTCTTATAATCTAGAGAAATAGGGGGCAACAACTTTTCCTCATTCTCATAATGCCTAATAGGTATCCCAAAGTGTGCAGCAAGGCGCGAAGCAAAGATGCCTCCGAAGATGGGACCCTTTGTTCGGTTCAAATTTAATCGTTTAGAAACAATAGGGCCTAAACTGAAAGTGGTATCACGAAACAAAGCATGGCGCAAAATAACAATATCATGGGCACTAAGATTTCCACTGTTCCCGCGACCAATTAAGCATCTACTAGCAAATAATGCAAAGTAACGCAGAACAATAAAATGTATGCTAGTGATTCTTGCATCAGAAACTTTCCTCGTTTCCCCTGCAGCAATTATATCAATAAACCCCTCCACATCATTACGATGTGGTTCCTCTATGCTGCTCGCAAAGGGTATCTTACAGACCTGACAAAAATCATATAGTGACATGTCCTTAACCTCATCATATAAGTGAAATTCCAATGAAGGTGGTGATTTCTTAGCATGAAAGTAAAAAATTTGCACGAAAATATTAGTGAGGAGGAGATACTGTTCGTGCTGGTCGCGAAGGAAGACGATGAGGCCTGCATTCTCAGCTAAATAATAGAAGTCCTCATATATCCCGGCTGCTCTCAAGTACTCATCACAAGGCCATTCGCACGGCCGAACCTCCGTGGTGCGAGGGATATTATATTTGGGCTTCTTATTCTCTTCACCTTGCTTATCCTTCGAGCTTCGGCTCGAAGAGCCCCTCAACAATCTCTTCATCATTTTATTTCTCTAAAAAATTTCTGAAATTTTTAGTGACTCAAAATAAAAACGAACCAAACTCAACAAGATTGATAGCAACTACTCCTACAAGTGCCTAGAGGCCATATCATGCATTAAAACTACTTTTGACCACATAAATTTGACATGGAAGCTCAAGAATAGGGTCACCTAAGCAGCAAAAATTTGCAATAAATAAAGCACTAGAACAAAAACTAATTGGACCATTGGAGGAGTCACATACCGAAGAACAATCTCCCAAAGCAGTTTTGTGAATGGAGCTTTGAGCAAGGAGATCGAAAATGGCAGCAAGATGATCTAGAACTCGGGTTTGAGCTGGTGGATGATTTTTTCTGGAGGAAGACAGAGTGTGTGGGTGCTGGAATAAGTGGAGGGGGCCAACATGGGGTCCACGAGGCAGGGGCGCGCCCCAGGGGGGTGGGCTCGCCCTGGACCCTCGTGGCCAGGTGGTGTGGCCCCCTAGTGTGTTCTGAGTGCCAATAATTCTTGAATATTCTACAAAAAATCATCTAAAATTTTCAGGACATTTGGAGAACTTTTATTTTCGGGGTATTTTTATTGCAAGGATGATTTAGAAAATAGACAGAAAATACTATTTTTGCTTTATTTAATCTAAATAACAGAAAGTAAAAGGAGGGTACAGAGAGTTGTGCTTTCTAACTTCATCCATCTCATGCTCATCAAAAGGAATCTACTAACAAGGTTGATCAAGTCTTGTTAACAAACTCTTTCCGAATCGCATGAAATCGGAGAATTTTCGAATAACACTAAGTTACCTCAACGGGGATATGCACGTCCCCAACAATAAGAATATCATATTTCTTCTTGGCAGTAGGAAGAGGGAATTCAAAACCTCCAATAATAATCGTTGGAAGTTTTCCAATAGAATTTATACTATGGACTTGAGGTTGTTTCCTCGAAAAGTGTACCGTATGCTCATTACCATTAACATGAAAAGTGGCATTGCCTTTGCTGCAATCAATAACAGCACCTGCAGTACTCAAAAAGGTTCTACCAAGAATAATAGACATACTATCGTCCTAAAGAATATCAAGAATAACAAAGTCCGTTAAAATAGTAACGTTTGCAACCACAACAGACACATCCTCACAAATACCGATAGGTACATCAGTTGATTTATCAGCCATTTGCAAAGATATTTCAGTGGGTGTCAACTTATTCAAATCAAGTCTACGATATAAAGAGAGAGGCATAACACTAACACCGGCTCCGAGATCACATAAAGCAGTTTTAACATAGTTTCTTTTAATGGAGCATGGTATAGTTGGTACTCTGGGATCTCCTAGTTTCTTTGGTATTCCATCCTTAAAAGTATAATTAGCAAGCATGGTGGAAATTTCAGCTTCCGGTATCTTCCTTTTATTTGTGACAATATCTTTCATATACTTAGCATAAGGATTCATTTTAAGCATATCAGTCAAACGCATACACAAAAAGATAGGTCTAATCATTTCAGCAAAGCACTCAAAATCCTCATCATCCTTTTTCTTGGATGGTTTAGGAGGAAAAGGCATGGGTTTCTGAACCCATGGTTCTCTTTCTTTACCGTGGTTCCTAGCAACGAAGTCTCTGTTATCATAACGTTGATTCTTTGATTGTGGGTTATCAAGATCAACAGCAGGTTCAATTTCTGCATCATTGTTATTGCTAGGTTGAGCATCAACATGAACATCATCATTAACATTATCACTAGGTTCATGTTCATCACCAGATTGTGTTTCAGCATCAGACATAGAAATATCATTAGGGTTCTTAGGTGTGTGTAACGCCCCATATGTAACTTGCCATATCTGTATTCCAACTCTTGCCATTTTTGGCACTAAGTTATGATATTCCTTGTTGTTGGGTTTTGTCTTCGTGTTGTTTTTTTCTTTGTCATGCATCTCATATCATGTCATCATGTGCATCGCATTTGCATACGTGTTCGTCTCATGCATCCGAGCATTTTACCCGTTGTCCGTTTTGCATTCCGGCGCTCCTACGTCCTCCGGTGTCCCCTTTGTCTCTTTTCGTGTGCGGTGTTAAACGTTCTCGGGATGGACCGAGACTTGCCAAGTGGCCTTGGTTTACTACCGTAGACCGCATGTCAAGTTTCGTGCCATTTGGACTTCGTTTGATACTCCAACGGTTAACCGAGGAACAGTAAAGGCCTCGTGTGTGTTGCAGCCCAACACCTGACCAAAGTGGCCCAAAGCCCAGCTAAACCCCCTCCATCATCTCCGTTGTTCGATCATGATCGTGTGGCCGAAAACCGCACCTCAGTTGGAGCCTCCTAGCTACCTCTAGGTACAAATAGGTGCCTCCCTCAAAATCCCGGATCAAACACCACCCTAGCCCTAGCCCCGCTCCCTCCGCGCGCCGGACACGTCCGGTCCGCGCCGGACAAATCTCCGCCGCCCACTCCCACGCCGCCACATGGCAGCGCCGCCGCCTCCCG
>NC_057803.1:478681091-478704916 GCF_018294505.1 Triticum aestivum
CGCCGCCGAGCCCAGTCGCCGCCAACCTCGCCGCCCCGGTCGGGTCCCGCGCCCCGCGCGCCTCCCCGGCGCCGGATCTGCCTCCCCCGCGCCTCTCCAGTCGACTCCCTCTCCTCCGGCACGGATTCCGGTGAGCCCCGTCGAACCTCGATCCACGTGCGATCTTGATTTGAGTCAAACCCTAGAGGTTGACCCGTTTTCTGCCTAAGTTCCAACTATTTTTAGCGTTTTTCATCACATCATAACTTTGCATCCGTGGCTCCGTTTTGGACGTGTAGCATATCAAATTGTTCGTGTGGATGTGCACTTCATTTCATTCCATTGCACCATGTTCATTTGAGTTCATCTTGATGCCCTAAATGCTGTTGCAAGAGTGCTATGTAATGTTAGTTTCAGATTCTTAACAGATTATGGACATTTGTCATTTTTGCCATGTTTAATGTGTGCCTCCTATGAACTTGAGCCCTACATGTGTTTTGTTGTATGACATGTCATCTTTACAGGGGTGTATGCCATGTATTTTTTTGATCTTTGTGGTGACTAGCACAAGCATGCAAAGTAGCTCTCATGATGTTGCTGATTTCAGGGACTTAGAATTCTTCTAAGTCATTTCCCTGATGATATTTTTATGCCATGTATTCTTGTTGCTACAGAGTGATCCATGCCTCTTTTGAGCATGTTCAGTAAGGATGTTTTGGAGATATTGTTATGCTCTATCCATCCATGTCTTTATTTGCAATTATGGAGCACCCTAGAATGACTCAATCTTGCTCTACTTTTGGTATAAAAATGTTTCTGGCAGATTGTTTACATGTTATTCAATTTTGCCGAGGTTGTTGTAGTTGATCCATGCATGCTATGAGAGTATTCTTGCCATGGCTAGCTTATTTAACATGTCTACTTGCTGGGTGTATGCTTAACTTGTCATGCAATGCCTTGTGGTGAGTGCATCGAGCTCGCAAACATGCCTACATAATTCTGTTTTGACATGTTCCAGTTTTCTGCCAAGTCTGAATCTGTTAACGAAACTTGCTATGTTCACATGGTTGCCATTGTATTTTCTGATCCCTTTTGTCTTATGGTCAGTAAGGGACTTTTGTTATATGCTTTGTGTAGTTTATGCCATGCCTTGCTTTGCCATGATATGTTCCTGTAGCATGTTGTTATCTTGCTCTAAACACTGCTTCCTGATGTTAAATCCTGACATGTTGTTATTTTCACTAAGTCTGTGAACCTAATATCTTTTACACTTTTGCCATGCTTGTTTGAACCTGCTATTGTGTGATTTAGCCGTAGCTCAGTGTTCATATTTTGTCAAGCATCCTCAGTGGACCACTGCCATGTTCTTTGTTGTTATGTTAGAGTGCAGTAGCTTGTTATTCTTGATGCATTTAGATGGCCTCATGCTGTTAATCGCAGCTTTGTGCCATTATTGTTTTGCTTGCCATTTGCAAACCGTGCATCCGATTCCAGTGATCTTTACATCGATTTCGACCGAAATCATCTCATCTTTCCAAAGGCACTATTGGTTTGCCAAGTTGAGTCTTGGTTCAATATTTCCCTTCCGAAGCATGCATATGCATTACATATCACATCCCGCATATCATGCCATGTTTTGCATCATGTTGCTTGCGCATTGCACCGTGGTTGATTGTGTCTCCCTTTGCTTGTGTTCTTGCTTTGGGTAGAGCCAGGAGACGAGTACGTGATCGAGGAACCCGTTGAGTACGCTTACGAGGATCAAGCTTACGTCAACTCGGAGAACTTTGCAGGCAAGATGACCATACTCTCGAAAGCACTTCTATCTTTACTTGCTAGTTGCTCGTTCTATTGCTATGCCTATGCTATGATACCTACCACTTGATTTATCATGCCTCCCATATTGCCATGTCAAACCTCTGACCCACCTTGTCCTAGCAAACCGTTGTTTGGCTATGTTACCGTTTTGCTCAGCCCCTCTTATGGCGTTGCTAGTTGCAGGTGAAGATTGGAGTTTGTTCCTTGTTGGAACATGATTATTGTTGGGATATCATTATTATATCTTGTCTATTTTAATGCATCTATATACTTGGTAAAGGGTGGAAGGCTCGGCCTTATGCCTGGTGTTTTGTTCCACTCTTGCCGCCCTAGTTTCCGTCATACTGGTGTTATGTTCCTTGATTTTTGCGTTCCTTACGCGGTTGGGTTATAATGGGAACCCCTTGACAATTCGCCTTGAATAAAACTCTTCTAGCACGGCCCAACATTGGTTTTACCATTTGCCACCTAGCCTATTTTACCTTGGGTTCCGCGGACTCAAGGGTCATCTTTATTTTACACCCCCGGGCCAGTGCTCCTCTGAGTGTTGGTCCAACCTGTCAGCTGCCGGTGGCCACCAGGGGCAACTCTGGGCTGGCCTACCGGAACCTTGGACAATCCGGTGTGCCCTGAGAACGGGATATGTGCAACTCCTATCGGGATTTGTCGGCACATTCGGGTGGCTTTGCTAGTTTAGTTTTACAATTGTCGAGATGTCTTGTAACCAGGATTCCGAGTCTGATCGGGTCATCCTGGGAGAAGGAATATCCTTCGTTGACCATGAGAGCTTGTGATGGGCTAAGTTGGGACACCCCTGCAGGGATTTCAACTTTTGAAAGCCATGCCCGCGGTTATGGGAAGATGGGAATTTGTTAATGTCCGGTTGTAGAAAACCTGAAACTTAACTTAATTAAAATGGATCAACAGCGTGTGTAGCCGTGATGGTCTCTTTTCGGCGGAGTCCGGGAAGAGAACACGGTCTCGGGTTATGCTTGAACGTAAGTATTTCTAGGATCACTTCTTGATCATAGATTCTCGAACGTGCTTTGCCTTCTCTGCTCGCTCTCATTTACGTAAGTTAGCCACCATATATGCTAGTGCTCGTTGCAGCTCCACCTCATACCTTCTTCCCTACCTATAAGCTTAAATAGTCTTGATCGCGAGGGTGTGAGATTGCTGAGTCCCCGTGACTCACAGATTACTTCCAAAACCAGATGCAGGTGCCGATGATACCATTCCAGGAGATACGACTGAGCTCAAGTGGGAGTTCGATGAGTACTCAGGACGATACTACGTTTCCTTTCCAGACGATCAGTAGTGGAGCCCAGTTGGGGCGATCGGGGACATTATGCATTTTGGGTTGTCTTTATTTTGGTTCCGTAGTCGGACCTTGATTGTATCTGGATGATTGTAATCTATATTTGTGATATTGTGTGAAGTGGCGATTGTAAGCCAACTATGTATCTCTTTTCTTATTCAGTACATGGGATGTGTAAAGATTACCCCTCTTGCAACATTTCCTACAATGCGGTTATGCCTCTAAGTCGTGCTCCGACACGTGGGAGATATAGCCGCATCGTGGGTGTTACAAGTTGGTAATCAGAGCCTTCCCCGACTTAGGAGCCCCCTGCTTGATCGAATCGCTAGTGTTGTTGAGTCTAGAATAATGTTTTGAGTCTTTTAGGATTATATATATCGGAGAGTAGGATTCTTTTTACTCCTCAGTCCCTTCGTCACACTGGTGAGGCATCCTGACGTAGAGTTTTGACTCTTCTCTTCTCAAATTTCACTAAATATGTTTTAGGATCACGTGGGTATCTTGGAATCGTTCCGATGGATTTGTGACGAGAACATTGTTCTTGGTGCCGCCTGACATTTAGGGGTTGTGGCAGTGTCCCGGGGAGTTGAGCTCCGGGGAGTTGAGACACGAGTTTTGCCGACATCAAAAATCTCTTTTATGCAGTTGTTGGTGAGATAACCTCGACGCCACCCAGTACTGGGGCGGGAGTTTGGGAGTATTGCCATAACTCATATAACGGTTGCTTTTCGAAGTTTGAGGTAAATGATTTCCGAAGGTTTCTTGGTTATGTGTTGAAGGATGGATACAGCTGGATGTAGGATTTGCTAGTTTTTGGGTGAGATATTATGCTTCCCCTGTATCCCCAACACCTGATTGCATAACCGGGAAAATTTCGGGAGTTTCATAGGTGGGAATTCATGTAGCTCTAGTATTTCTTCCGCAAATATTTGGTTTGTGATTGGGTAATCCTTACCAAGTATTTGTTCGTATCCGTACCTTGTTTTATTCTTCTACCTCTATCTAAGTGGATTCTCAATTTATGGAAGTGTGACCATTTAATTTGGAATGCATTCGTTTATTTTGTTCGGATGTTAAGACTATATGTTGCAATTTCGATCCATTTGATTCAGCTTGAATATATGTCTTTCAAGATGCTAACGGATGTCACCCTCTTCAGGATGGCTCCTCCAACGCGTCAGAATCCTGAACCACTGCCACCACCTCCACCTCCGGAGGCATGGAAAGCTGTGATGGCCACTACCAACGCCAACACGCAGATGCTCATGCAACTCTTGCAAGAGCGCAACCAAGGAAATCAAGGTCATGACAACAATTAGAATCAGTTTGCTACACTCAACCAGTTCCTCGCAAACCAGCCAAAGACCTTCAATAACTGTGTCGAGGCAACAGACGCTGATGATTGGCTCGTGGATATCTGCAAGTATTTTGAGTGCAGCAACGTCAGGCCTTAGGACTTTGTCAAGTTTGCTTCGTTCCAACTCAAAGACCAAGCTGCAGAGTGGTATCAGCAATACAAAGATTCCAGAGGAGGTCATGTGATTACCTAGGATGAATTCCGCCAAGACTTCAAAGCTCACCACATTCCTCAGAGTGTTGTTGAGAGCAAGCGTGAGGAGTTTCGCAATCTGAAGCAAGGCAGCTTGTCTGTTTACCAGTATAACATCATGTTCCAGAAGCTCGCTCGTTTCGCCAAGCAAGACGTCCCTGACGAGAAGAGCATGATTTATCAGTTCAGAGGTGGCCTCAGAGAAGATCTGCAACTAGCCCTTGTGATTTTTGAGCCGAAGAAGTACGATGAGTTCTACAATATGGCACTGAAGCAAGAGGCTGCTCAGCTCAAGTGCGATGCTTCCAAGAAACGAGTGAGGGATGCAACTCCTTCTTCCTCAACTCAAGTGGCAACTAAGCAGCAAAAGTATTGGTTGCCTCCTCCTCCTACGTTCTGTCAGCCTTATCAGCAGAAGAGCAAAGGTGGCAATGGATCTTCCCACCCACCCAACCCAGGCTTTCAGAACAAGACTTCGTCTCATGCTCCAAGATCAAGTGCTCCGTATCACCGTCCGCTTTCAGAGGTCACGTGCAACAAGTGTCAGCAGAAAGATCACTATGCAAACAAATGCTTCAACCAGAGGCATCTTCCTCCTCCTCCTGTGAGATCTGCCAGCACCGCAGTGGTCAAGCATAATCCCAAGTTTGCAAAGGTCAACATGATGAACGCAACTTAGGCAGAGGACTCGTCAGAAGTGATCATGGGCAACCTTCCTGTTAACGATATTCCTGCAAAAGTTCTTTTTGACACTGGTGCATCGCATTGTTTCATCTCAAGACCATTTGCTTCTAAGCATGAGTTGGCTTTCCAAGTTTTGCCTAGTCCGTTAGCAGTTGTCTCTCCGAGTAAACGCATGAACACTAACTCCATGGTTCCGGATGTTACCATCACGATGGGTGACTATAAGTTTCTGTCTTCTCCTAATGTTCTTGGTGACTCGGATATTGATCTTATTCTTGGAATGGATTGGCTTTCTAAGCACAAGGCTCAGCTTGATTGTGCTGCCAGGCAGATTCAATTGAAACATTCGTCTGAGGATGTAATCGTCTTTGCCGCTCGTGACGATACCATTCGACTGTTTTCTCTCAATGAGAAGGGCGAGTTGGATGCCATTTCTCAGATTCCAGTCATTTGTGAATATCAAGACGTCTTTCCAGAAGAGCTTCCAGGAATGCCTCCTCACCGGCCAGTTGAATTCGTCATCAATCTTGAGCCTGGCACGGAACCTGTTTGCAAACGTCCTTACAAGCTTGGACCAGAAGAGTTGAAGGAGCTGTAGAAACAACTCGATATTCAAGAGCGTATGGGTATCATCCGACCAAGTTCTTCTCCATGGGGTTGTGGTGTTCTTTTTGTCAAGAAGAAGGATGGAACGGACCGACTTTGTGTCGACTACCGTCCATTGAACAAGAAGACCATAAAGAACAAGTACCCACTTCCCAACATCAATGAGCTTTTTGAAAAACTCAAAGGTGCTCAAGTATTCTCCAAGGTTGACCTCCGTATGGGCTATCATCAGATTCACATTCATGAAGAAGATATCCCCAAGACAACATTCAGAACAAGCTATGGTTCATATGAATACACTGTCATGTCTTTCTGTCACATCCCTGCTTTCCTGTTATGCATTAGGGTTGGTTGAACTTGTGCATCATGTTTAAATTTCTTTTAAACTTGAAATGGGGGCTAATCAACCCCAACACCCCCCTGAAAATGCTAAATTCCAACAATTGGAATTTCAATGAACCAAAAATGCCCTTCATAAAAGCCCACCATTTTTGGTTATGGTTTAAACCTCTACCAAAAATGGTTCTACAATTTATGGGGCCATTCTGGATTTTTGAACCAAGTCATAAGTATTTGAATTTGGGCATTTTAAATCTTATAAATATTTTAAAGTGCTCAAATAATCTTGGAAGCATTTTTAGGCAGTTGAGAATATTCTCAAATGTGCCTCTGAATATTTCCAGAGTATTTGGAAATGAAATAGTATTTATTCTATTTCAAAACACAGTACAGAAAATAAATAAAAGAGAAACAGAAAACAGTACAAAGCACTTACTTGAGCCCACCTGGCTGGCCCACCTGGCAGCCCAACCCACCTGCTGTGCCAGCGAGCTGCTTGCTCTCGCCAGCACAGGCAGGCAGGTGCTCGACGGCGAGCACAGCATGCTTGCCACGCAGCCGCCCGCCGCCCAGCCGCTCCCCTCGTCGACCTGTCGCCCTGGGACAAACCCTCTCTCTCTCTCCCCGAGCTCCCAGACACACTCGCTCTCTCTCTCTGGTTCCCTCTCTCGCCCTCCCCGACGTCGCCCGAGACGTCACCATTGCCGCCGCTCGCTGCAGCCGCGTCCAACGCCGTCCCCGCGCCGTCTCACCGTGCCCGGACGGTTCGCCGTCGTCGACTACGTCGACTAGCCGAGCTGCACGACACCAGAGCCCCTGCATCGTCCCCGCCACCGTTGTCATCAACCTTCGGCCGCCGTCGATCGTCGTCGTCGATCCACCGCACCCAAGCTTCCCCGAGCACACTAACCCTCCCTGCAGCTTCCCTGTGAGCTGCTGAACCTCCCCATGCTTTTCGTTTCGCCCATAGAACACCGTAGACGCCGCGCCTCTTGTGCCCAAATGCGCCGCCGCCTGACCACGTCGTCGGCGATGCTCCGGTGACCATTTGGTCACGGGCTTGTGCCCGTCACACTCCCCGCGCGGCGTAGATGTTGTAGGTGCTTTCGCCGCATCGCCTAGGCCACCGCAGCCACGAGCACGAGCACACCCGAGCCTCAGCCTCCGCCGAGCTCGTCGTCGGTGATGCTCTGGCCACTCCCCGGCGAAACCACCACCGTGGTTGGATGCGGGCGAGCCCCAGCTCCACGTAGGTGCTCTCCGCGCGCCAAATGGTGCCCTGTGGGCAAATCCCGCAGCGCGCCGCCGTGCCTGGCCTCGCCGGCGGCTAAACACCGGAAGGCTTTGACCGCTGACCGGCGAGGTTGACCCCGCTGACACGGGTTCACCTCCCCCTCTCTCTCACTGACATGTGGGCCCCGCCCAACTAATTAGTCTGGTTAGTGCTAATTAACTAGGTTAGTTTAGTTAGTAGTCACTGACTAGTGGGCCCTGCCCAATTAATTAGGACTAACTAGCTTAGTTAGTGCACACAGTCACTGACCAGTGGGCCCCACTAGTCAGGTTTGACCAGGACCAGGCGTTGTTGACTTCTGACACCAGCATGACGCAGTGCTGATGCAATTATTCATTTTCTGGATTTAATCTTATATAGGAAATTCCAGAAAATAGCCAAAACTTCTAAAAATCATAGAAAATCAACCATAGCTCCAAATCAAACAAATTATATATGAAAAATGATCAGAAAAACTCAATCTATCCATCTGTAATGGTTTCATGCATGACAAACCACTTTAACCTTGTTGTTTAGGTGAAAAAAGCTAACACACTTATTATGCATAGGAACTTTAACTTCCATTTGAATCTTTGGTTCAAATGGACCCATTTCAACTTGTTTCACGTTGCATTAATCATATTGTTGCATATTGTCATGTGTTGATTATGTTCTGTGTGTCCTTCATGGTAGGTTCTGCCTCCGAGGATATCTCCGAGTATCCAACTGAAGGGTAGTACCCTACTACCACTCCATCAGGCAAGCATCCCATTTGATCATATCGATACAATCCCATGTTCTCGCCTCTGCTCTCTTTTACTGCACTAAGACAACAATGTTTTAAACTGCTGTGTGCTACGGTAGTTGAACCCTTATCCTCTGCATGACCTGTCATTGCCACAGTAACTAGATGAAACCCACTAGCATGTGTAGGAGTTGATTGAGCCATGTATGTGTTTCCTACCTTGCTATGCCTGCTATGCCTAGAGTTGTGTCAGGTTTGGTTCATCTGGGTGATGGGCTAGAGTTAAATGATTATGTCGGTAATGTGAGGGATGTGTTGAACATGATTTGGTAAAGGTATCGATGAGAGGCCATGTAGGAGTACATGGTGGGTTGTTTCATTGAGGCCGTCCCTAAGAATTGAGATCTGTATGTGTGATTTTAAGAATCAGCTACTACCATGCATTGTGATCCTTAATTGACCCTCTCGGCTTCTTAATCACCCTAGTACTCTGTCCAGGAGTTGCAAATAGTTTCTGGTCTTTGTAGATTATGTGTTGGCGGCCGTGCGTAGCGCTGACCCTAGGGGTGGGCTATGTTGCGGTAGATACACCGTGGCCGGGTATGCCGGGCACCCGTTTGGCGTCTCGGGACCCTGTTCACATCGTTCGGGGCCGTATGTGGAAACCTCGGCCGGACTCCCTATGGATGGAACCTAGATAGGCGATAAACCTGGACTAGAGACTTGAGTGTTTAGGTAGGCCGTGGCCGACACCCTCGTTGGGATTCCGCTTGAAGGTTGTCGAGTACATGTCGTGTAAACGACGGTAAGTGGTGAGAGCGTGTATGAAGAAGTACACCCCTGCAGGGTTAACATCATCTATTCGAATAGCCGCGTCCGCGGTAAAGGACTACTTGGTTGCCTATACAGTTCATAGACAAGTTAATGGTTACCACTAAAAAACTCAAGATAAGTGTGAGTACCGAGGATGGCTCTCTCGTGGGATGACGAGGGAGGATCCCCGGGGGAGTATTGTGTTGGTGATTAGTTGACTCATGTGTGAAAACTAGTTTACTAGTGGTGTCTCGTAGGATAGCTTAGCCAAGAGTCAAAGCTGGCTTGCTGCAATAACTCCACCACCTTCTTGAGAATGAGCATGTATAGTAGGTTCTGATGTAAGACTTGCTGAGTACCTTTGTACTCATGTTTGCTTAATTACTGTTTTCAGACAACAACACCACCCCCTCCGATGGGTTTTATGTAGATCTCAACGTTGATGAGTGACTTGCCACCCAGGTGGTGATCCTGGCCATGGAGGGACCTATGTAGATAAACAGGCTTCGAGAAGCCTTCTTTCTTTCTAGTGTCTGCACTCAGACTATTTGCTTCCGCATGTGCTTGTATGCTTGTATGACTTGAGTGTCGGGTCATGTGACCCCTACCTGTATGAACATGTTATGTATGGCTCCCTGGAGCCTTTAAATAAAGTACTTGAGTTGTAGAGTTTTGTTGTGATGCCATGTTGTATTTACACATATCAAGCATATTGTGTGTATGATTGAAATGCTTGGTATGTGTGGGATCCGACAATCTAGTTGTTTATCCTTGGCAGCCTTTCTTATGGGGAAATGTAGTCTGGTGCTCCTCGAGCCATAGTAGTCCGCTACAGCCCGGTTCACCGGAGTCCTGCTAGCCCAGTACTACTGCTCAGGACACTTGACTAGCCGGCATGTGTTTCACTTTGTTCCTATGTCTGTCCCTTCGAGGAAATGTCACGCGGTGACTTCTGGAGTCCTGCCTAGCCTGCTACAGCCCGGGTTCCCCGGAGTCCTGTTAGCCCAGTGCTACAGCCCTGGTTCACTCGCTGATGACCGACATGCTCGACGTGATTCATGTATGCCTGTCTCCATAGGTCCGTGCCGCTTTGGGTTCACGACTAGCCTTGTCGGCCCGGGTTCTCTGTCGTATGGATGCTAGCGACACTATCATATACGTGAGCCAAAAGGCTTAAACGGTCACGGGCCATGGTAAGGCGACACCCGTGGGGATACCGTGCGTGAGGCCGCAATGTGATATGAGGTGTTACCGGCTAGATCAATGTGACTTGGAATCTGGGTCCTGACAGCGTTGGCATCAGAGCCGGACTGCCTGTAGGTTCGTTGAGCCAAACTGGTCGATGTCGAGTCTAGAAATGCTTTAGTTAATTGATTGTGGGAGGGAACGTAAGGCTCTTTTTACTCCTTTACCTTATGCCCTCTGATCTGAGTCATTCTCTTCTCTTTCAACGTGGGTTAAGGACTAGGCTCTCTTCTTCTATCAGGTTCATGTGTTACTAATCCGTAGGTGCTTATAGGGTTGTTGTTACCAGCCTCAGTACAGTTTCTACTACTTTTAGTATGTTGCCAGTTGAATCAGAACCTTGATATGATGTTGTTGAATGGTATTGCAAACTGTTGTGGATGTCTCAAATCTTTTCCTGAGCATTTACAGCCGTTATGCTGTCTGATTTCCCCTAGAAAATTCTAATGCCTTTGCATTATTCTGTGTTTTCAGATGGCCACCCGTTCACAGAACCAAGTGGTTCGTCTGACCCGATGCCTTGATGTGCCCGTCCACACGGCCATGTTGGTTCGAGTGATGGTCGAGTCAGGCTATCGGTGGTATCCGGAATATACCGTCGAGGAGCAGTTCAGAGACTTCAACCAGAGCCAGTACCTCTGTACCGTCAGGATATATCCCTCTTATCCTGGAGCGACTGAGCCCCTTCACTGTTCCTATGGACTTGGGGTCACTATTGAGATGTCTGTGCAGGATGCAACCTATTCAATGATGACTATCATTCGAGCCAGGACTGCCTTGCTACAGAACACCGATTTCCTTTACATGCCATCCTCCCTTCCTGGAGCACAGGGGTACTATCAGGCTTTGTACTATGATTCTTCACATGAGGAGTCACTACTCCGCACCACTGCTGAGATGCTCGAGGATAAGGACCGTGAAAATCGGGCCTTGCGTATGGAGCTTTTCCACACTCGTTCTGATCATTGGGCCACTTTGACTCGGTTTGCACCTGCGGTGCAGGCAGGATACATGGACATGAGGGACCTGTACCCTGTACGATCTGGATTGCCAGATTGTATGGAGTGGCTCGATGTAGGAGGCATCCTCGTGGTCCCCGTCTGCCACCACCTGTGGGACCGAGGCCACATCCGAGTCCCTATGGTCCGTAGGCTCCGCAGGACTGTCTGTTCCCAGATGATCATGTTCCACTTCCAGGCTTTGGTGGCGACTTCTATGAGGATTACTACGGAGCTGTTTGAGCTAGTAGTAGTTTCACTAGTATTGTAATAGTTGTATTCTCCACAGTCCTGCGTGACCCGTGGGATACAACTTGGTGTGTATCACGCTCCGGAGGTGTAGAAAAATAATGTATAGGAGCTTGCAATGCCTCCGATGAGATGTAATGTCTTTCACCATAGTTGTACTCTAGCCTGGGCTTGTACTAAACTATGTACGGTGTGTATGACCAATGGTATATATATGGCAGTTTCTATATTACCATGTCGTGCAATGAACATCTTAGCATTCCATGTTATCCATTACATTTCTGCACTTCCTTTCTAAGTTTGTGCCATCCTTATCTAAATCGTTGTATTATTTTCTCCTAGGATGGTCAACACCCGCAGCAACCCTGTTGCCCCGGAGCAGGGGGAAGCCAGTGCAGTTAGGGGTGAAAATCTGCCTCACCCGCCTTCTCTGGCCGAAGTGATGCTGGAGGCGAAAAGAAACAAGCGTGAGACTAACCGCTTGCTGGAGCGGATTGAGCAGAACACTGCACGCCATCAGCGAAATGACTTGGTGTCAATCAATGACTTCATCAAGTTGTACCCACCAAAGTTCAATCATTCCGTTGAGCCCCTCGACGCGGATGACTGGCTCCGCGGCATCACACACAAGCTACGTTCTGCTAACGTAGCCGAAGCTGATAAGGTTACCTATGCTGCCTATCACCTCGAAGGCCCTGCTAGCCTTTTGTGGGAAAACTTTGAAGCTATGCGCCCGGTCGGCCAAATCACTACTTGGGCTGAATTCAGTGAGGCTTTCCGTGAGCATCACATCCCGGAAGGTCTCATAGATCGGAAGAGGGAAGAGTTCTGCAATTTCACCCAAGAAAGACTGACTGTGGATGCATATAGTCATGAATTTGGTAATCTGGCACGATATGCTCCCGAAGAGGTATCCCACGACGCTAAGAAGCATGCAAGGTTCCGCAAGGGACTTAGCCCTGAGCTTCGCCGTGATCTTCGTCTGCACGAGTGCACCTCCTTTCAGAAGTTGGTCAATAAAGCCATCAGTGCTGAGACAGGCCAGTCTGACTATGACGCTTCACGCAAGCACTCTCGTGATTTTGGCTCTTCATCCGGCTCTGGATCTCAGAAGCGCCGGGTGTGGATTCCACGCACGGCACTGCCACCCAGGTTCATTCCGAGGCCATCCTTTGAGGCGCCTCGTCCCAACCAGCAGTTTGCACCGCCCAAGCCCTATGGTGGCCCCGCTGCTAATGCTACTCCACGCCCCAATGTTGTGACATGTTTCAAGTGTGGAGAGCCTGGTCACTATAGTCGAGAGTGTCCCCAGAACAACAACCCCAATCAGTCTGGAAAGTCCGTTGGTCGTGGTAAGCCAGCGGGAAAGACATTCTACTCCAAGCTGGTCACCACTGCACGTGGCCATGTCAACTATGTCTCGGCTGAGGAGGCTCATGAGGATCCTAACGTCGTCCTTGGTATGCTCCTTGTTAATTGCCATCCGACATCTGTTCTTTTTCGATATGGGAGCATATCATTCATTCATATTTGAGAGCTATGCTCGATTGCATAACACAACATTATGTGACATGCCCACTACCATGGAAATTCAAACCCCTAGCTCTAGATGGCAAACCTCTAGAGTAAGCCATGGGAATGAAATTCTTGTCGATAGACTTGTCTTCCTTGTATCTTTAATAGCTCTCAAGCTCGGACATAAACATCATCTTGGGTATGGACTGGATGTCAGTTCATTATGCTAAGATTGATTGTGCCACTAAAACCGTTCAACTTACTCACCCATCGGGGAGGACAGTCAATGCCTTAACTTGAATGGCCAAGCGCTAGCTTTACTCCCTAAATGCCAACCCCCTTCCAGACCTTGAAGATATTCCGGTAGTCCGAGACTTTCCGGATGTCTTCCCAGAAGAACTGCCAGGTGTTCCACCTGACACGGATGTCGAGTTTGTGATAGACCTTGTTCTAGGAACCGTTCCAATTTCTAGAAGACCCTATAAGATGGCACCCTTAGAATTAGCCGAGCTCAAGAACCAACTCGACGAGTCCTTGAAAAAGGGTTTCATTCGTCCTAGTTCATCTCCTTGGGCTTGCCCCGTCCTCTTCGTCAAGAAGAAGGATGGAACGGATCAGATGGTTGTAGATTACCGACCTGTCAACTTGGTCACTATCAAGAACAAGTATCCGCTTCCCAGAATCAACGATCTGTATGATCAGTTCGTTGGATCCTCGGTCTTTTCCAAGATGGATTTGAGGTTGGGCTACCATCAAATCAAAATCAGAAATGGGGACATTCCCAAAACGGCCTTTGTTACTCGTTATGGCCAATACGAGTACACCGTCATGTCCTTCGGTTTAACCAATGCCCCAGCCACCTTCTCTCGGTTAATGAACTTGGTCTTCATGGAGTATTTGGATAAATTCGTCGTAGTATACCTCGATGATATACTCATCTACTACAAGAATGAAGAGGAACATGCCGAACATCTAAGGCTGGTATTGACGAAACTTCGAGAGCATGGCCTTTATGCCAAATTCTCCAAGTGTGAATTTTGGTTGCCAGAAGTGACCTATCTAGGCCATGTAATCTCTGGTAAGGGTATTGTTGTCAATCCTGAGTGAGCTCCAGCCGTCCTTGATTGGACACCACCTGAGACGGTCAAGCAAGTTCGGAGCTTCCTTGGCTTAGCGAGCTATTGCCGCCGCTTCGTCAAGAATTTCTCCAAGGTTGCTAAACCTCTAACTGAACTCCTCAAGAAAGATAAAAAGTTCGAGTGGACCCCACAATGCGAATTCATCTTTCAGGAACTGAAAAGACGCCTGACATCTTCTCCCGTACTGGTACCACCAGATTTCTCCAAGGACTTTATTATCTATTGCGACGCCTCGTGACAAGGACTAGGTTGCATACTCATGCAAGATCGTCAGGTAATTGCCTATGCTTCACGGCAATTACACCCCCATGAGGAAAACTATCCCACACATGATCTAGAGCTTGCAACTGTAGTCCATGCACTCAAAACTTGGCGACATTACCTTCTCGGTAATCAGTGCGAGATCTTCACCGATCACCAAAGTTTGAAGTATATCTTCACCCAACCAGATTTGAATCTTAGGCAAAGACGTTGGGTCGAGTTGATCTCGGATTACGACTTAGGAATAACTTACACCCCGAGCAAAGCCAATGTCATGGCTGATGTGCTAAGTCGCAAATCTCATTGTAACAACCTGATGTTACAACAAAGTCAACCACTTCTCCACGAGGAATTTCGTAAGCTTAACCTTCACATAGTTCCTCGAGGATTCCTATCCACCATGGTGGCGAAGCCTAACCTTATGGATCAGATCATAACCGCCCAGATGTATGATAAGGGCATATCCTGGATTAAGGAAAACATCACTAGCGGAGTTGCTAAATGTTTTTCCATGGATGAGCGAGGTGATGTCTTCTTCGAGAACCGCTTGGTGGTTCCCAAGAAACAACATCTACGCCAGTTGATTCTTAAGGAAGCTCATGAATCCCCTCTCACCATTCATCCCGGTAGTACTAAAATGTATCAAGACCTACGCCAGAGGTTTTGGTGGACTAGGATGAAGAGAGAAATTGCTCAATACATTGCTAGTTGCGACGTCTGTCATCATGTTAAAGCAGAGCACCAACGGCCTGCTGGCACCCTTCAACCTTTGGCTATTCCTGAGTGGAAATGGGATAAAATTAGTATGGATTTCATTACTGGGTTTCCCAGGACCAAGAGAGGGAATAATGCTATCTTCGTCGTGATCGATCGTCTTTCCAAAGTAGCCCATTTCCTACCTGTTCGTGAGAGTATCACCGCTAGCCAGCTAGCAAATTTTTATATTTCTCGGATAGTGTCTCTCCATGGTGTTCCTTTGGAAATCAATTCAGACCGTGGAAGTCTCTTCACCTCTCGATTTTGGGAAAGTTTCCAAAATGCTTTGGGAACTCATCTCTCCTTCAGCACCGCCTTCCACCCTCAATCAAGTGGTCAAGTAGAACGTGTCAACCAAATTCTGGAAGACATGCTACGAGCTTATGTCATCTCATTCGGAATGGATTGGGAGAAATGCCTTCCATTTGCCGAATTTGCCTACAACAACAGCTACCAAGCTAGTTTGGGCAAAGCTCCTTTCGAAGTTCTATATGGACGAAAATGTCGAACACCCCTGAACTGGTCAGAGACCGGAGAAAGACAACTCTTCGGTCTGGACATGATCCAGGAGGCAGAAGAGAAAGTTCACATTATTCGTGAGAAATTGAAAACCGCCCAATCTCGTCAGAAGAGTCAATATGATCGCCATCATAAGACTATGACCTATGAGGTTGACGAGAAGGCCTACCTTCGGGTTACTCCTTTGAAAGGAACCCATCGATTCGGTATCAAAGGCAAGTTGGCTCCTCGTTACATTGGACCCTTTCTCATTCTTGCCAAATGAGGAGAAGTTGCCTACCAATTGGAACTACCTCCGCAACTTTCCAGAGTTCATGATGTCTTCCATGTATCTCAACTTAGGTGTTGCTTCTCGGATCCTATCAGTGGAGTGGACCATGAAACGCTTGATCTCCAAGATAACCTTACATACCGAGAGTACCCTGTTTGTATTCTCGATCAAGCTGAGCATACCACTCGATGCCGCAACATCAAGTTTCTCAAGGTTCAATGGTCACACCATTCCGAGTAAGAGGCTACTTGGGAAAGGGAGGATCGTCTTCGACTTGAGTAACCCTCCTTCTTCCCGACGAGTCCTGAATCTCGGGACGCGATTCTTTTGAGTGGGGGTGAGTTGTCACATCCCTGCTTTCCTGTTATGCATTAGGGTTGTTTGAACTTGTGCATCATGTTTAAATTTCTTTTAAACTTGAAATGGGGGCTAATCAACCCCAACACCCCCCTGAAAATGCTAAATTCCAACAATTGAAATTTCAATGAACCCAAAATGCCCTTCATAAAAGCCCACCATTTTTGGTTCTGGTTTAAACCTCTGCCAAAAATGGTTCTACAATTTATGGGGCCATTCTGGATTTTTGAACCAAGTCATAAGTATTTGAATTTGGGCATTTTAAATCTTATAAATATTTTAAAGTGCTCAAATAATCTTGGAAGCATTTTTAGGCAGTTGAGAATATTCTCAAATGTGCCTCTGAATATTTCCAGAGTTTTTGGAAATGAAATAGTATTTATCCTATTTCAAAACACAGTACAGAAAATAAATAAAAGAGAAATAGAAAACAGTGCAGAGCACTTACCTGAGCCCACCTGGCCGGCCCACCTAGCAGCCCAGCCCACATGTTGTGCCAGCGAGCTGCTTGCTCTCGCCAGCACATGCCAGCAGGTGCTCGACAGCGAGCACAGCATGCTTGCCACGCAGCTGCCCGCCGCCCAGCTGCTCCCCTCGTCGACCTGTCGCCCTAGGACGAACCCTCTCTCTCTCCTCGAGCTCCCAGACACACTCGCTCTCTCTCTGGTTCCCCCTCTCGCCCTCCCTGACGTCGCTCGAGACGTCACCGTCGCCGCCGCTCGCCACAGCCGCGTCCAACGCCGTCCCCGCGCCCTCTCACCGTGTTCGGACGGTTCACCGTCGTCGACTACGTCGACCAGCCGAGCTGCACGACGCCGGAGCCCCTGCATCGTCCCCGCCACCATTGTCTTCAACCTTCGGCCACCGTCGAGCGTTGTCGTCGATCCGCCGCACCCGAGCTTCCCCGAGCACACTGACCCTCCCCGTGGCTTCCCTGTGAGCTGCTGAACCTCCCCGTGCTTTTCGTTTCGCCCCTAGTACACCGTAGACGCCGCGCATCTTGTGCCTGAACGCGGCACCGCCTGACCACGTCGCCGGCGATGCTCCGGTGACCATTTGGTCACGGACTTGTGCCCTTCACACTCCCCGCGTGCCGTAGATGATGTAGGTGCTTTCGCCGCATCGCCTAGGCCACCGCAGCCACGAGCACGAGCACACCTGAGCCTCGGCCTTCGCCGAGCTCGTCACCGGCGATGCTCCGGCCACTCCCCGGCCAAACCACCACCATGGTTGGATGCGGGCGAGTCCCAGCTCCACGTAGGTGCTCTCCGCGCGCCAAAGGTGCCCTGTGGGCAAATCCCGTAGCGTGCCGCCGCGTCTGGCCACGTCGGCGGCTAAACGCCGGCAGGCTTTGACCGCTGACCGGCGAGGTTGACCCCGCTGACACGGGTTGACCTCCCCCTCTCTCTCACTGACATGCGGGCCCCGCCCGACTAATTAGTCTGGTTAGTGCTAATTAACTAGGTTAGTTTAATTAGTAGTCACTGACTAGTGGGCCCTGCCCAATTAATTAGGACTAACTAGCTTAGTTAGTGCACACAGTCACTGACCAGTGGGCCCCACTGGTCAGGTTTGACCAGGACCAGGCGCTGTTGACTTCTGACACCAGCATGACGTAGTGCTGATGCAATTATTCATTTTCTGGATTTAATCTTATATAGGAAATTCCAGAAAATAGCCAAAACTTCTAAAAATCATAGAAAATCAACCATAGCTCCAAATCAAACAAATTATATATGAAAAATGATCAGAAAAACTCAATCTATCCATCTGTAATGGTTTCATGCATGACAAACCACTTTAACCTTGTTGTTTAGGTGAAAAAAGCTAACACACTTATTATGCATAGGAACTTTAACTTCCATTTGAATCTTTGGTTCAAATGGACCCATTTCAACTTGTTTCACGTTGCATTAGGCAGGACACATCATTTTTCCATGTCATAGCATGCATCATATTGTTGCATATTGTCATGTGTTGATTATGTTCTGTGTGTCCTTCATGGTAGGTTCTGCCTGCGAGGATATCTCCGAGTATCCAACTGAACGGCAGTACCCTACTACCACTCCATCAGGCAAGCAACCCATTTGATCATATCGATACAATCCCATGTTCTCGCCTCTGCTCTCCTTTACTGCATTAAGAGAACAACGTTTCAAACTGCTGTGTGCTACGGTAGTTGAACCCTTATCCTCTGCATGACCTGTCATTGCCACAGTAACTAGATGAAACCCACTAGCATGTGTAGGAGTTGATTGAGCCATGTATGTGTTTCCTACCTTGATATGCCTGCTATGCCTAGAGTTGTGTCAGGTCTGGTTCATCTGGGTGATGAGCTAGAGTGAAATGATTATGTCCGTAATGTGAGGGATGTGTTGAACATGATTTGGTAAAGGTATCGATGAGAGGCCATGTAGGAGTACATGGTGGGTTGTTTCAATGAGGTCGTCCCTAAGAACTGAGATCTGTATGTGTGATTTTAAGAATCAGTTACTACCATGCATTGTGATCCTTAATTGACCCTCTCGGCTTCTTAATCACCCTAGTACTCTGTCCAGGAGTTGCAAATAGTTTCTAGTGTTTGTAGGTTATGTGTTGGCAGCCGTGCGTAGCGCTGACCGTAGGGGTGGGCTATGTTGTGATAGATACACCGTGGCCAGGTATGCCGGGCGCCCGTTTGGCGTCTCGGGACCCTGTTCACATCGTTCGGGGCCGTATGTGGAAACCTCGGCCGGACTCCCTGCGGATGGAACCTGGATAGGCGATAAACCTGGACTAGAGACTTGAGTGTTTAGGTAGGCCGTGGCCGACACCCTCGTTGGGCTTCCGCTTGAAGGTTGCCGAGTACATGTCGTGTAAACGACGGTAAGTGGTGAGAGCGTGTATGAAGAAGTACACCCCTGCAGGGTTAACATCATCTATTCGAATAGCCGCGTCCGCGGTAAAGGACTACTTGGTTGCCTATACGGTTCATAGACAAGTTAATGGTTACCACTAAAAAACTCAAGATAAGTGTGAGTACCGAGGATGGCTCTCTCGTAGGATGACGAGGGAGGATCCCCGGGGGAGTATTGTGTTGGTGATTAGTTGACTCATGTGTGAAAACTAGTTTACTAGTGGTGTCTCGTAGGATAGCTTAGCCAAGAGTCAAAGCTGGCTTGCTGCAATAACTCCACCACCTTCTTGAGAATGAGCATGTATAGTAGGTTCTGATGTAAGACTTGCTGAGTACCTTTGTACTCATGTTTGCTTAATTACTATTTTCAGACAACAACACCGCCCCCTCCGATGGGTTTTATGTAGATCTCAACGTCGATGAGTGACTTGCCACCCAGGTGGTGATCCTGGCCATGGAGGGACCTATGTAGATAAACAGGCTTCGAGAAGCCTTCTTTCTTTCTAGTGTCTGCACTCAGACTATTTGCTTCCGCATGTGCTTGTATGCTTGTATGACTTGAGTGTCGAGTCATGTGACCCCTACCTGTATGAACATGTTATGTATGGATCCCTGGAGCCTTTACATAAAGTACTTGAGTTGTAGAGTTTTGTTGTGATGCTATGTTGTATTTACACATATCGAGCATATTGTGTGTATGATTGAAATGCTTGGTATGTGTGGGATCCGACAATCTAGTTGTTTATCCTTGGCAGCCTTTCTTATGGGGAAATGTAGTCTGGTGCTCCTCGAGCCATAGTAGTCCGCTACAGCCCGGTTCACCGGAGTCCTGCTAGCCCAGTACTACTGCTCCGGACACTTGACTGGCCGGCATGTGTTTCACTTTGTTCCTATGTTTGTCCCATCGGGGAAATGTCACCTGGTGACTTCCGGAGTCCTGCCTAGCCTGCTACAGCCCGGGTTCCCTGGAGTCCTGTTAGCCCAGTGCTACAGCCCGGATTCACTCGCTGATGACCGACATGCTCGATGTGATTCATGTATGCCTGTCTCCATAGGTCTGTGCCGCTTTGGGTTCACGACTAGCCATGTCGGCCCGGGTTCTCTATCATATGGATGCTAGCGACACTATCATATACGTGAGCCAAAAGGCGCAAACGGTCCCAGGCCATGGTAAGGCGACACCCGTGGGGATACAGTGCGTGAGGCCGCAATGTGATATGAGTTGTTATCGGCTAGATCGAGGTGGCTTGGAATCGGGGTCCTAACACTTTCGGCCTTGTCAACGCTCCTCCAACATTCTCTCGCATGATGAACTTCATCTTCAACCCCTACACAAATGACTTCGTCTTGGTCTATCTCGATGACATTTTGGTCTTTTCCAAGAACAAGGAGGATCATGCCAAGCACTTGAGATTGGTGCTGGATAAACTCAGAGAACATCAGTTCTATGCGAAGTTTTCGAAGTGCGAGTTTTGGCTCGATGAGGTTCTCTACCTTGGGCATATCATCTCCGCCAAGGGCATAGCTGTTAATCCTGAGAAGGTGTCTACAATTGTGAATTGGGAACCGCCTCAGAATGTGAAGCAACTCCACAGCTTCCTTGGGCTCGCAAGCTATTGTTGAAGGTTTGTTGAGAATTTCTCTAAGATCGCGAAGCCTCTTTCCAACCTCCTCCAGAAGCATGTGAAGTATGTCTGGTCGCCTGAGTGTGACATCGCTTTCAACACCCTGAAAGAGAATTTAGTCACAGCTCCAGTTCTGACTCCTCCTGATGAATCCAAACCGTTCAAGGTTTTCTGTGATGCTTCCCTTCAAGGTCTCGGTGCAGTATTGATGCAAGAGAAGAAAGTTGTGGCCTATACCTCTCGCTAGTTGAAGCCCAACGAAAAGAACTACCCCACTCATGACCTCGAGTTGGCGGCAGTTGTCCATGCTCTTTTAACATGGAGACATCTCTTGTTGGGAAGGAAAGTGGACATCTTCACTGATCATAAGAGTCTCAAGTACATCTTCACTCAGCCCAACCTCAACCTCAGGCAGACTCGTTGGGTCGAAATGATTCAAGAGTATAATCCAAGTATTGAATATACTCCAGGCAAGGCCAATGTCATTGCTGACGCTTTGAGCAGGAAGGCTTACTGCAACAGTTTGATTATCAAGCCCTACCAACCAGAGCTTTGTGAAGCTTTCCGCAAACTTAACCTCCAAGTTGTTCCTCAAGGATTCCTTGCCAACCTCCAAGTCTCTCCTACTTTGGAAGATCAGATTCGTGAGGCTCAGCTTCTTGATGCTATGGTGAGGAAGGTGAAGATTGGGATTGCCAAGAGTCAACCCAAGTACAAGTGATATCGCCTTGATTGCAAGGATACTCTATTCTTCGAGGATCACATTGTTGTTCCTAAGGGTGACCTTCGTAAAGTCATTATGAACGAGGCTCACAATTCACTCCTATCTATTCACCCTGGAAGTACAAAGATGTACCATGACCTCAAGCAGTCGTATTGGTGGACTCGAATGAAGCGCGCGATTGCTCAATTCGTGAATGAATGTGATGTCTGCAGAAGAGTGAAAGCAGAACACCAACGACCAGCTGGTCTCCTCCAACCTCTTGCCATTCTAGAATGGAAGTTTGACCATATTGAGATGGACTCCTTGACTGGATTTCCAAAGTCCAAGCGTGGCAATGATGCTATCTTTGTTGTCATCGACAAGCTCACTAAAGTGGCTCATTTCCTTCCTATCAAAGAATCTATCACATCAGCTCAGTTGGCAGAGCTATATACCTCCAAGATTGTCTCTCTGCACGGCATTCCACAGTTGATATTGTCAGACCGTGGTAGCATCTTCACTTCTAAGTTCTGGGACTCCTTTCAGAAGTCTATGGGCACCAACATTCACTTCAACACAGCCTTTCATCCTCAAACCAGTGGCCAAGTCAAGCGAGTCAATCAAATTCTTGACGATATGCTTAGGGCATGTGTCATTTCTTTCGGTATGAAGTGGGAAGATTGTCTTCCATATGCCGAGTTCTCCTACAACAACAGCTTCCAAGCGAGTTCGGGCAAGGCCCCATTCGAGATTCTCTATGGCAGGAAGTGTCGTACTCCTCTTAACTGGTCAGAGACTGGTGAACGCCAACTTCTTGGCAATGACTTGATCACAGAGGTTGAAGAAATGTGCAAAGTCATTCGTGAAAATCTCAAAGCCGCGCAATCGCGCCAGAAGAGTTACTATGATAGCAAGCATCATGACTTGGCTTTCGAGATCGGAGACCATGTCTACCTCCGCGTCTCTCCAATGAAAGGTACTCGTCGCTTCGGTATCAAAGGGAAGCTTGCCCCTAGATACGTGGGTCCTTTCAAGATCATTGGCAAAAGAGGTGATCTCGCCTATCAACTTGAGCTTCCATCCAACTTTGCAAACGTGCACGACGTGTTTCATGTGTCTTAGCTCCGCAAGTGTTTCAAGACTCCTGACCACACCATCAACTTTGAAGATATTGATCTCCAAGAAGACCTGTCTTATCATGAGCACCCCATTGCTATTCTTGAAGAAACTGAGCGCAAGACTCGCAACAAGTCTATCAAATTCCTGAAAGTGAAGTGGTCACACCATTCCGACCGTGAAGCCACCTGGGAACGCGAGGACCACCTCCGTTCCGAATATCTGGAGTTTTTTCCAGTCCTAGATCTCGGGACGAGATCCTTTCGTAGTGGTGGAGTGTTGTAACACCCCATATGTAACTTGCCATATCTGTATTCCAACTCTTGCCATTTTCGACACTAAGTTATGATATTCCTCGTTGTTGGGTTTTGTATTCGTGTTGTTTTTGTCTTTGTCATGCATCTCATATCATGTCATCATGTGCATCGCATTTGCATACGTGTTCGTCTCATGCATTCGAGCATTTTCCCCGTTGTCCGTTTTGCATTCTGGCGCTCCTACGTCCTCCGGTGTCCCCTTTTGCCTCTTTTCGTGTGCGGGTGTTAAACGTTCTCAGATTGGACCGAGAATTGCCAAGCGGCCTTGGTTTACTACCGGTAGACCACCTGTCAAGTTTCGTGCCATTTGGACTTCGTTTGATACTCCAACGGTTAACCGAGGAACCGTAAAGGCCTCGTGTGTGTTGCAGCCCAACACCTCTCCAAAGTGGCCCAAAGCCCAGCTAAACCCCCTCCATCATCTCGGTCGTTCGATCACGATCGCGTGGGCGAAAACCGCACCTCATTTGGAGCCTCCTAGCTCCCTCTAGGTACAAATAGGTGCCTCCCTCAAAATCCCGGATCAAACACCACCCTAGCCCTAGCCCCGCTCCCTCTGCGTGCCGGACACGTCCGGTCCGCACCGGACAAATCGCCGCCGCCCACTCCCATGCTGCCACGTGGCAGCGTCGCCGCCTCCCGCCGACGCCGGCCCGCGAGCCCGCGTCGGGCCCGTCGAGCCCAGCTGCCGCCGCCCACATCCGCGCCTCGCCGCCGCCTGCGCCGCTGCCGCC
>NC_057803.1:478705246-478722192 GCF_018294505.1 Triticum aestivum
CACTGCAGCGCTACCGCCGAGCCCAGCCACCGCCAACCTCGCCACCCCGGTCGGGTCCCCCACCCCGCGCGCCTCCCCGGCCTCCCCGGCGCCGGATCTGCCTCCCCCGCGCCTCTCCGGTCGACTCCCTCTCCTCCGGCGCAAATTCCGGCGAGCCCCATCAAACCTCAATCCGCGTGCGATCCAGATCTGAGTCAAACCCTAGAGGTTGACCCGTTTTCTGCCTAAGTTCCCAGTATTTTTAGCATTTTTCATCGCATCATAACTTTGCATTCGTGGCTCCGTTTTGGACATGTAGCATATCAAATTGTTCGTGTGGATGTGCACTTCATTTCATTCCATTGCACCATGTTCATTTGAGTTCATCTTGATGCCCTAAATGCTGTTGCAAGAGTGCTATGTAATGTTAGTTTCAGATTCTTAACAGATTATGGACATTTGTCATTTTTGCCATGTTTAATGTGTGCCTCCTATGAACTTGAGCCCTACATGTGTTTTGTTGTATGCCATGCCATCTTTACAGGGGTGTATGCCATGTATTTTGGTGATCTTTGTGGTGACTAGCACAAGCATGCAGAGTAGCTCTCGTGATGTTGCTGATTTCAGGGACTTAGAATTCTTCTAAGTCATTTCCCTGATGATATTTTTATGCCATGTATTCTTGTTGCTACAGAGTGATCCATGCCTCTTTTGAGCATGTTCAGTAAGGATATTTTGGAGATATTGTTATGCTCTATCCATCCATGTCTTTATTTGCAATTATGGAGCACCCTAGCATGACTCGATCTTGCTCTACTTTTGCTATAAAAATATTCTTGGCAGATTGTTTACATGTTATTCAATTTTGCCGAGGTTGTTGTAGTTGATCCATGCATGCTATGAGAGTGTTCTTGCCATGGCTAGCTTATTTAACATGTCTACTTGCTAGGTGTATGCTTAGCTTGTCATGCAATGCCTTGTGGTGAGTGCATCGAGCTCGCAAACATGCCTACGTAATTCTGTTTTGCCATGTTCCAGTTTTCTGCTAAGTCTGAATCTGTCAACGAAACTTGCTATGTTCACATGGTTGCCATTGTATTTTCTGATCCCTTTTGTCTTATGGTCAGTAAGGGACTTTTGTTATATGCTTTGTGTAGTTTCATGCCATGCCTTTCTTTGCCATGATATGTTCCTGTAGCATGTTGTTATCTTGCTCTAAACACTGCTTCCTGATGTTAAATCCTGACATGTTGTTATTTTCACTAAGTCTGTGAACCTGATATCTTTTACACTTTTGCCTTGCCTGTTTGAACCTACTATTGTGTGATTTAGCCATAGCTCAGTGTTCATCTTTTGTCAAGCATCTTGAATGGATCACTGCCATGTGCTTTGTTGTTATGTTAGAGTGCAGTAGCTTGTTATTCTTGATGTATTTAGATGGCCTCGTGCTGTTAATCGCAGCTTTGTGCCATTATTGTTTTGCTTGCCATTTGCAAACTGTGCATCCGATTCCGGTGATCTTTATATCCATTTCGACCGAAATCAACTCATCTTTCCAGCGGCACTCTTGGTTTTCCAAGTTGAGGCCTGGTTCAATCTTTCCCTTCCGAAGCATGCATATGCATTACATATCACATCCCGCATATCATGCCATGTTTTGCATCATGTTGCTTGCGCATTGCACCGTGGTTGATTGTGTCTCCCTTTGCTTGTGTTCTTGATTTGGGTAGAGCTGGGAGACGAGTACGTGATCGAGGAACCTGTTGAGCACGCTTACGAGGATCAAGCTTACGTCAACTCGGAGAACTTTGCAGGCAAGATGACCATACCCTCGAAATCACTTCTATCTTTGCTTGCTAGTTGCTCGTTCTATTGCTATGCCTATGCTACAATACCTACCACTTGCTTTATCATGCCTCCCATATTGCCATGTCAAACCTCTAACCCACCTTGTCCTAGCAAACCGTTGTCTGGCTATGTTACCGCTTTGCTCAGCCCCTCTTATAGCGTTGCTAGTTGCAGGTGAAGATTGGAGTTTGTTCCTTGTTGGAACATGATTATTGTTGGGATATCATTATTATATCTTGTCTATTTTAATGCATCTATATACTTGGTAAAGGGTGGAAGGCTCGGCCTTATGCCTGGTGTTTTGTTCCACTCTTGCCGCCCTAGTTTCCGTCATACTGGTGTTATGTTCCTTGATTTTTGCGTTCCTTACGCGGTTGGGTTATAATGGGAACCCCTTGACAGTTCGCCTTGAATAAAACTCTTCCAGCACGGCCCAACATTGGTTTTACCATTTACCACCTAGCCTCTTTTCCCTTGGGTTTCGCAGACTCAAGGGTCATCTTTATTTTACACCCCCGGGCCAGTGCTCCTCTGAGTGTTGGTCCAACCTGTCAGCTGCCGGTGGCCACCAGGGGCAACTCTGGGATGGCCTACCGGAATCTTGGACAATCCGGTGTGCCCTGAGAACGAGATATGTGCAGCTCCTATCGGGATTTGTCGACACATTCGGGTGGCTTTGCTGGTTTAGTTTTACCATTGTCGAGATGTCTTGTAACCGGATTCCGAGTCTGATCGGGTCGTCCTGGGAGAAGGAATATCCTTCGTTGACCGTGAGAGCTTGTGATGGGCTAAGTTGGGACACCCCTGCAGGGATTTGAACTTTTGAAAGCCATGCACGCGGTTACGGGAAGATGGGAATTTGTTAATGTCCGGTTGTAGAAAACCTGAAACTTAACTTAATTAAAATGGATCAACAGCGTGTGTAGCCGTGATGGTCTTTTTCGGCGGAGTCCGGGAAGAGAACACGGTCTCGGGTTATGCTTGAACGTAAGTATTTCTAGGATCACTTCTTAATCATATATTCTCGAACATGCTTTACCTTCTCTTCTCGCTCTCATTTGCGTAAGTTAGCCACCTTATATGCTAGTGCTTGCTGCAGCTCCACCTCATACCTTCTGCCCTTCCTATAAGCTTAAATAGTCTTGATCGCGAGGGTGTGAGATTTCTGAGTCCCCGTGACTCACATATTACTTCCAAAACCTAATGCAGGTGTCGATGATACTGTTCCAGGAGATACGACTGAGCTCAAGTGGGAGTTTGATGAGGACTCAGGACGATACTATGTTTCCTTTCTAGACGATCAGTTGTGGAGCCCAGTTGGGCCGATCGGGGACATTATGCATTTGGGGTTGTCTTTATTTTGGTTCCGTAGTCGGACCTTGATTGTATCTAGATGATTGTAATGCTATATTTATGATATTGTGTGAAGTGGCGATTGTAAGCCAACTATGTATCTCCTTTCTTATTGAGTACATGGGATGTGTAAAGATTACCCCTCTTGTGACATGGCCTACAATGCGGTTATGCCTCTAAGTCGTGCTCCGACACGTGGGAGATATAGCCGCATCGTGGGTGTTATAGTGTGTCAGCAACAGGTTCACTAGAAGCATGCATAGTCCTATCATTTTTCCTTTTCTTCTTCTTAGAAGAACGAGGTGCATCAACATTAATTCTCTAAGAATCTTGCTCAATTCTCTTAGGGTGGCCCTTAGGATACAAAGGTTCCTGAGTCATTTTACCCCCTCTAGTCACAACTCTAACAACATTTTCATTTTTCTACTATCTAATTCATTGGGCAAATCATTCTGAGCTTTAAGTACTTGTTCTACTTGAGTGGTAACCATAGAAGCATGTTTACTAATAAGTTTAAGTTCACCTTTAACTCTAGACATATAATCACTCAGGTGTTCAATCATATAAGCATTATGTTTCAATTGTCTGCCAACATAGGCATTGAAGTTTTCTTGTTTAACAATGAAATTATCAAACTCATCCAAGCATTGGCTAGCAGACTTATTATGAGGAATATTACCTTCATCAAATCTATAGAGAGAATTTACCTTTACTACCTGTGTCGGGTTATCAAGACCATGTATTTCTTCAATAGGTGGTAAATTCTTAACATCTTCAGCTTTAATACCCTTTTCTTTCATAGATTTCTTAGCCTCTTGCATATCTTCAGGACTGAGAAATAGAATACCCCTTTTCTTCGGAGTTGGCTTAGGAGTTGGTTCAGGAAGTGTCCAATCATTATCATTACTCAGCATATTATTCAATAGCAATTCAGCTTGATCAATAGTTCTTTCCCTGAAAACACAACCAACACAACTATCCAGGTGGTCTCTGGAAGCATCAGTTAGTCCATTATAAAAGACATCAAGTATTTCATTTTTCTTGAGAGGATGATCAGGCAAAGCATTAAGTAATCGGAGAAGCCTCCCCCAAGCTTGTGGGAGACTCTCTTCTTCAATTTGCACAAATTATATTTTTCTCTTAAGGCAACTTGTTTCTTATGAGCGGGTAAATATTTAGCAGAGAAGTAATAAATCATATCCTGGGGACTACGCACACAACCATGATCAAGAGAATTAAACCATGTTTTAGCATCACCCTTTAATGAGAACAGAAATAACTTAAGGATATAGTAATAACGAATTTTTTCCTCATTGGTGAATAGGGTGGCTATATCATTTAATTTAGTAAGATGTGCCACAATAGTTTCAGATTCATAGCCATAAAAAGGATCAGATTCAACCAAAGTAACTAACTCAGGACCGACAGAGAAATCATAATCCCTATCAGAAATACAGATAGGTGAAGTAGCAAAAGCAGGGTCATATTTCATAACATAACCCTGAGGCACAACAGGCAATTCATATCTAGGGGATAATCTTCATCATCACTTTCATCAATATTATCAGTTTCAATAATTTCATTCTCTCTAACCCTAGAAAGTTGTTCATCAAGAAATTCACCTAATGGCACAGTATTATCAAGCATAGAAGTAGTTTCATCATAAGCATCACACATAGCAGAAGTGGAATCATCAATAACATGCGACATATCAGAATGAGTAGAAGGTGTAGGTCTCACAAATTTACTCATAAAAGAAGGTGAATCAAGTGCAGAGCTAGATTGCAGTTCCTTACCTCCCCTCGTAGTTGAGGGAAAAATCTTGGTTCTTTCATCTTTCAAGTTCCTCATAGTGATCAGCAGATATAAATCCCAAGTGACTCAAAGAATAGAGCTATGCTCCCCGGCAACGGCGCCAGAAAATAGTCTTGATAACCCACAAGTATAGGGATCGCAACAGTTTTCGAGGGTAGAGTATTCAACCCAAATTTATTGATTCAACACAAGGGGAGCCAAAGAATATTCTCAAGTATTAAAAGTTGAGTTGTCAATTCAACCGCACCTGAAATACTTAATATCTGCAGCAAAGTAATATGGAAGTAACAATAACGGTGGCAAAAGTAACAGTAGCAGTTTGATAGTAATTGTAACAGTGGCAACCGAAAGGTAACTAAGTGGAGATCAATATGCGAAAAGCTCATAGGCAATGGATCAGTTATGAATAATTATGTCGGATGCGATTCCTCATGCAACAGTTATAACATAGGGTGACACAGAACTAGCTCCAGTTCATCAATGTAATGTAGGCATGTATTCCGAATATAGTCATACGTGCTTATGGAAAAGAACTTGCATGACATCTTTTGTCCTACCCTCCCATGGCAGCGGGGTCCAATTGGAAACTAAGGGATATTAAGGACTCCTTTTAATAGAGTACCGGACCAAAGCATTAACACTTATTGAATACATGAACTCCTCAATGTTAGTCATCACCGGGAGTGGTCCCGATTATTGTCACTTCGGGGTTACCGGATCATAACACATAGTAGGTGACTATTGAATTGCAAAATAGGATCAAGAACTCACATATATTCATGAAAACATAATAGGTTCAGATATGAAATCATGGCACTCGGGCCCTAGTGACAAGCATTAAGCATAGCAAAGTCGTAGCAACATCAATCTCAGAACATAATGGATACTAGGGATCAAACCCTAACAAAACTAACTCAATTACATGATAAATCTCATCCAACCCATCACCGTCCAGCAAGCCTACGATGGAATTACTCACGCGCAGCGGTGAGCATCATGAAATTGGTGATGGAGGAAGGTTGATGATGACGATGGTGACGGATTCCCCTCTCCGGAGCCCCGAATGGACTCCAGATCAACCCTCCTGAGAGAGATTAGGGCTTGGCCGCGGCTCCGTATCGTAAAACGCGATGAATCCTTCTCTCTGTTTTTTCTCCCCGAACGTGAATATATAGAGTTGGAGTTGAGGTCAGTGGAGCCAAAGGGGGCCCACGAGACAGGGGGCGCGCCCTAGGGGGTGGGCTTGCCCCCACCCTCATGGACAGGGTGTGGGCCCCCTAGTGTTGATTCTTTCACCAGTATTTTTTATATATTCCAAAAATATTCTCCGTGAAGTTTCAGGTCATTCCGAGAACTTTTATTTCTGCAAAAAATAACACCAGGTCAATTCTGCTGAAAATAGCGTCAGTCCGGGTTAGTTCCATTCAAATTATGCAAGTTAGAGTCCAAAACAAGGCTAAAAGTGTTTGGAGAAGTAGATATGATGGAGACGTATCACACCACATAAACGAGAAACATATTCTTAGTCCTTTTCAGGTATTTCAGGATGTTCTTGACCGTTGTGCAGTGATCCACTCCTGGATTACTTTGGTACCTCCCTACTAAACTTATAGCAAGGCACACACCAGGTCTGGTACACAGCATTGCATACATGATAGATCCTACGCCTGAGGCATAGGGAGTGAATTTCATTTTCTCTCTATCTTTTGCAGTGGTCGGGCATTGAGTCTGATTCAAATTCACACCTTGTAACACAGGCAAGAACCCTTTCTTTGACTGATCCATTTTGAACTTCTTCAAAACTTTATCAAGGTATGTGCTTTGTGAAAGTCCAATTAAGCGTCTTGATCTATCTCTGTGGAAGGCAGCGGGAGGACGCCGCACGGAGGAAGGAGGAGGCCCAGATGGAGGAGGAGGACAGGTAAAGGAGGCGAGAGGAGGCCCAGAGGAGGAAGGAGGCGGACAAGAACAAGGATGAGTAGGAGGTACGATCGATCATGCGCTTGCTCGTTCCTTTTGCTATGAGTTCAGTTTTCCTGTTCCTTTCTGCTCCTGTCTGAATTGGCAAAATGAGGATCATCAACGTTACTTTTTGTTCATCAGCGTGTTTTGACCAATCATCAGCGCTTAGGCAGGTTTAGATCTCTAAAAAAACTGATGTTTGCTGACAGTATAATGGTGGAAGTAGAATAGTTGATCACAATTTTGTTGCATTACAATTTAAAACCCCAATCCCTTGCCATATTTTAGTTTCTACTGAAGAAATGCCTGAAAAATGCCCACCTCTACTTATGGATGATGCAGAGCGTGTTGATTCTTTGTATGGAATTTAGTTAGTGTTCGATCTTGATGAAGTGACCGTTCTAAGGATAAATCACCACCCCGATCTCTATATCTAGTCAGGTGAGAGTGGTTCTGGCCTCAGTTGGTTGAGGACGGCGCCTGGGGTCTCTGGCAATTCGGGCGACGTGACCCATCCGCCTCCCCCGCCGCCTCCGGTGTGCCTCGCGGTCGACCCCCCGTCGGTCTCTCCGCTGCCGGCTACCGCCTCCTTGCTGCCCTCCCCCTCGTCGGAGGATGCGCCTCCGCCGCTGGCCAGTCCCGAGCCGTCCCGCTTCCGCTGGTCCGACCTCATGGACGACAAGGTGGCCTCGCCCACTGGTGACTGCCCTGACTCGCCCCCTCCCGTGCCCTCGGTCTCGCAGCCCCGCCGTGTGTGGTCACCGGCCTGGCCTCCCGCGGGAGTGAAGGAAATATGCCCTACAATAATAAAGTTGTTATTTATATTTCCTTATATCATGATAAATGTTTATTATTAATGCTAGAATTATATTAACCAGAAACTTAGTACATGTGTGAATACATAGACAAACGAAGTGTCCCTAGTATGCCTCTACTAGACTAGCTCGTTAATCAAAGATGGTTAAAGTTTCCTGACCATACACATGTGTAGTCATATGATGAACGGGATCACATCATTAGAGAATGATGTGATGGACAAGACTCATCCGTTAGCTTAGCATAATGATCGTTTAGTTTTACTGCTATTGATTTCATCATGACTTATACATGTTCCTATGACTATGAGATTATGCAACTCCCGAATATCGGAGGAACACCTTGTGTGCTATCAAACGTCACAACATAACTGGGTGATTATAAAGATGCTCTACAGGTGTCTGCGATGGTGTTTGTTGAGTTGGCATAGATCGAGATTAGGATTTGTCACTCTGTGTATCGGAGAGGTATCTCTAGGCCCTCTCGGTAAGGCACATCACTATAAGCCTTGCAAGCAATGTGACTAATGAGTTAGTTACGAGATGATGCATTACAAAACGAGTAAAGAGACTTGCCAGTAATGAGATTGAACTAGGTACGATGATACCGACGATCGAATCTCGGGCAAGTAACATACCGATGACAGAGGCAATAACATATATTGTTATGTGGTTTGACCGATACAGGTCTTTGTAGAATATGTAGGAACCAATATGAGCATCCAGGTTCTGCTATTGGTTATTGACCGGAGATGTGTCTCGGTCATCTCTACATAGTTCTCGAACCCATAGGGTCCGCATGCTTAACGTTCGATGATGATTTCTATTATGAGTTATGTGACTTGATGACCAAAGTTTGTTCGGAGTCCCGAATGAGATCATGGACATGACGAGGAATCTCGAAATGGCCGAGAGGTCAAGATCAATATATTGGAAGGTTATATTCGGACACCGGAATGGTTCCGAAGTGTTTCGGGTATTTTCCGGAGTACCGGGAGGTTACCGGAACCCCCCGGGGAAGTAGTGGGCCTTAATGGGCTTTAGGGGAAAGGAGAGAAGGGCCTCAAGGGGTGGTTGTGCACCCCTCCATGGCTGGTCCGAATTGGACTAGGAGGGGCGGTGCCCCCTCTTTCCTTCTCCCCTCTTCCTGAGTATGCACCGTTGCTACAGTTCATCGTGCCGAGACACCACGTGATGATCGGGTGTGATAAGCTCTATGTTCACATACAACGGGTGTGAGCCAGTTTTGCACATGCAGAATACTCGGGTTAAACTTGACAAGCCTAGCATATGCAGATATGGCCTCGGAACACTGAGACCGAAAGGTCGAACGTGAATCATATAGTAGATATGATCAACATAGTGATGTCCGTTGAAAACTACTCCATCTCACGTGATGATCGGACATGGTTTAGTTGATATGGATCACGTGATCATTTAGATAACTAGAGGGATGTCTATCTAAGTGTGAGTTCTTAAGTAATATGATTAATTGGCCTTTAATTTATCATGAACTGAGTACTTGATAGTTTTTACATGTCTATGTTGTTGTAGATCAATGGCCCGTGCTACCGTTCCTTTGAATTTTAATGCGTTACTAGAGAAAGCTAAGTTGAAAGATGATGGTAGAAATTACACGGATTGGGTCCATAACTTGAGGATTATCCTCATTGTTGCACAGAAGAATTACGTCCTGGAAGCACCGCTAGGTGCAAGACCCGCTGCAGGAGCAACTTCGGACGTTATGAACGTCTGGCAGAGCAAAGCTGATGACTACTTGATAGTTCAGTGTGCCATGCTTTACAGCTTAGAATCAGGACTTCAAAGACATTTTGAATGTCATGGAGCATATGAGATGTTCCAGGAGTTGAAGTTAATATTTCAAGCAAATGACCGAGTTAAGAGATATGAAGTCTCCAATAAGTTCTATAGCTGCAAGATGAAGGAGATTAGTTCTGTCAGTGAACACATACTCAGAATGTCTGGGTACCACAACCACTTGACTCAACTGGGAGTTAATCTTCCTAATGATAGTGTCATTGACAGAGTTTTTCAATCACTACCACCAAGCTACAAAAGTTTCATGATGAACTATAATATGCAAGGGATGGATAAGACAATTCCCGAGGTCTTCATGATGCTAAAGGCTGCAGAGGTAGAAATCAAGAAGGAGCATCAAGTGATGATGGTTAACAAGACCACTAGTTTCAAGAAAAAGGGCAAAGGGAAGAAGGGGAACTTCAAGAAGAACGACAAGCAAATTGCTGCTCAAGTGAAGAATCCCATGTCTGGACCTAAGCCTGAGACTGAGTGCTTCTACTACAAAGGGACTGGTCACTGGAAGCGGAACTGCCCCAAGTATTTGGCGGATAAGAAGGATGGCAAAGTGAAAGGTATATTTGATATACATGTTATTGATGTGTACCTTACTAATGCTCGTAGTAGCGCCTGGGTATTTGATACTAGTTCTGTTGCTCATATTTTCAACTCGAAACAGGGGCTACGGATTAAACGAAGATTGGCTAAGGACGAGGTGATGATGCGCATCGGAAATGGTTCCAAAGTCGATGTGATCACCGTCGGCACGCTACCTCTACATCTACCATCGGGATTCGTTTTAGACCTAAATAATTATTATTTGGTGTCAACGTTGAGCATGAACATTATATCTGGATCTTGTTTAATGCGAGACGGTTATTCATTTAAATCAGAGAATAATGGTTGTTCTATTTATATGAGTAATATATTTTATGGTCATGCACCCTTCATGAGTGGTCTATTTTTGTTGAATCTCGATTGTAGTGATACACATATTCATAATATTGAAGCCAAAAGATGCAAAGTTAATAATGATAGTGAAACTTATTTGTGGCACTACTGTTTAGGTCATATTGGTGTAAAGCACATGAATAAACTCCATGCTGATGGGCTTTTGAAATCACTTGATTATGAATCACTTGGTGCTTGCGAACCATGCCTCATGGGCAAGATGAGTAAGACTTCGTTCTCCAGAACAATGGAGCAAGCAAATGACTTATTGTAAATAATACATACTGATGTATGCGGTCCGATGAGTGTTGAGGCTCGTGGCGGGTATCGCTATTTTCTGACCTTCACAGATGATTTGAGCAGATATGGGTATATCTACTTGATGAAACATAAGTCTGAAACATTTGAAAAGTTCAAAGAATTTCAGAGTGAAGTGGAAAATCATTGTAATAAGAAAATAAAGTTTCTACGATCTGATCATGGAGGTGAATATTTGAGTTATGAGTTTGGTCTTCATTTGAAACAATGTGGAATAGTTTCACAACTCACGCCGCCTGGAACACCACAGCGTAATGGTGTGTCCGAACATCGTAACCGTACTTTATTGGACATGGTGCGATCTATGATGTCTCTTAATGATTTACCACTATTGTTTTGGGATTATTCTTTAGAGACAGCTGCATTCACGTTAAATAGGGCACCATCTAAATCCATTGAGACGACACCATATGAGCTGTGGTTTGGCAAGAAACCGAAGTTGTCGTTTCTTAAAGTTTGGGGATGCGATGCTTATGCGAAAAAGGTTCAACCTGATAAGCTCAAACCCAAATCAGAGAAACGTGTCTTCATAGGATACCCAAAAGAGACTGTTGGGTACACCTTCTATCACAAATCCGAAGGCAAGATATTCATTCCAAAGAATGGATCCTTTCTAGAGAAGGAGTTTCTCTCGAAAGAAGTGAGTGGGAGGAAAGCAGAACTTGATGAGGTAATTGTACCTTCTCCCGAATTGGAAAGTAGTTCATCACAGAAATCAGTTCCAGTGATCCCTACACCAATTAGTAAGGAAGCTAATGATGATGATCATGAAACTTCAGATCAAGTTACTACCGAACCTCGTAGGTCAACCAGAGTACGATCCACACGAGAGTGGTATGGTAATCTTGTTCTGGAAGTCATGCTACTTGACCATGACGAACCTAAGAACTATGAGGAAGTGATGATGAGCCAAGATTCCGCGAAATGGCTTGAGGCCATGATATCTAAGATGGGATCCATGTACGAGAACAAAGTGTGGACTTTGGTTGACTTGCCCGATGATCGGCAAGCCATAGAGAATAAATGGATCTTCAGGAAGAAGACTGACGCTGACAGTAATGTTACTGTCTACAAAGCTCGACTTGTTGCGAAAGGTTTTCAACAAGTTCAAGGAGTTGACTACGATGAGACCTTCTCGACCGTAGCGATGCTTAAGTCTGTCTGAATCATGTTAGCAATTGCCACATTTTATGATTATGAAATTTGGAAAATGGATGTCAAAACTGCATTCATTAATGGATATCTTAAAGAAGAGTTGTATATGATGCAACCAGAAGCTTTTGTCGATCTAGAAGGTGCTAACAAAGTGTGCAAGCTCTGGCGATCCATTTATGGACTGGTGCAAGCCTCTCGGAGTTGGAATATATGCTTTGATAGTGTGATCAAAGCATATGGTTTTATACAGACTTTTGGAGAAGCCTGTATTTACAAGAAAGTGAGTGGGACCTCTATAGCATTTCTAATATTATATGTGGATGACATATTGTTGATTGGAAATAATACAAAATTTCTGGATAGCATAAAGGGATACTTGAATAAGAATTTTTTAATGAAAGACCTCAGTGAAGCTGCTTATATATTGGGCATCAAGATCTATAGAGATAGGCCAAGACGCTTAATTGGACTTTCACAAAGCACATACCTTGAAAAAGTTTTGAAGAAGTTCAAAATGGATCAGTCAAAGAAAGGGTTCTTGCCTGTGTTACAAGGTGTGAAGTTGAGTCGGACTCAATGCCCGTCCACTGCAGAAGATAGAGAGAAAATGAAAGTCATTCCCTATGCCTCAGCCATAGGTTCTATCATGTATGCAATGCTGTGTACCAGACCTGATGTGTGCCTTGCTATAAGTTTAGCAGGGAGTTACCAAAGTAATCCAAGAGTGGATCACTGGACAATGGTCAAGAACATCATGAAATACCTGAAAAGGACTAAGGATATGTTTCTCGTTTATGGAGGTGACAAAGAGCTCGTCATAAATGGTTACTTTTGATGCAATCTTTGACACTGATCCGGATGACTCTAAGTCACAAACCGGATACGTATTTATATTGAATGGTGGAGCTCTCAGTTGGTGCTGTTCCAAGCAGAGCGTCGTGGCGGGATCTATGTGTGAAGCGGAGTACATAGCTGCTTCGGAAGCAGCAAATGAAGGAGTCTGGATGAAGGAGTTCATATTTGATCTAGGTGTACTACCTAGTGCATCGGGTCCAATGAAAATCTTTTGTGACAATACTGGAGCAATAGCCTTGGCGAAGGAATCCATATTTTATAAGGGAACCAAACACATCAAGAGACGCTTCAATTGCATCTGCGATCAAGTCAAGGAGGGAGACATAGAGATTTGCAAAATACATACGGATCTGAATATTGCATACCCGTTGACTAAGCCTCTCTCACGAGCAAAACATGATCAGTACCAAGACTCCATGGGTGTTAGAATCATTTCTATGTAATCTAGATTATTAACTCTAGTGCAAGTGGGAGACTGAAGGAAATATGCCCTGGAGGCAATAATAAAGTTGTTATTTATATTTCCTTATATCATGATAAATGTTTATTATTCATGCTAGAATTGTATTAATCGGAAACTTAGTACATGTGTGAATACATAGACAAACAAAATGTCCCTAGTATGCCTCTACTAGACTAGCTTGTTAATCTAAGATGGTTCAAGTTTCCTGACCATAGACATGTGTTGTCATTTGATGAATGGGATCACATCATTAAAGAATGATGTGATGGACAAGACCCATCCGTTAGCTTAGCATAATGATCGTTTAGTTTTACTGCTATTGCTTTCATCATGACTTATACATGTTCCTCTGACTATGAGGTTATGCAACTCCCAAATACCGGAGGAAGACCTTATGTGCTATAAAACATCACAATGTAACTGGGTGATTATAAAGATGCTCTACAGGTGTCTGCGATGGTGTTTGTTGAGTTGGCATAGATCGAGATTAGGGTTTGTCACTCCAGGTATCGGAGAGGTGTCTCTAGGCCCTCTCGGTAATGCACATCACTATAAGCCTTGCAAGCAATGTGACTAATGAGTTAGTTACAGGATGATGCATTACGGAATGAGTAAAGAGACTTGCCGGTAACAAGATTGAACTAGGTATGATGATACCGACGATCGAATCTCGGGCAAGTAACATACCGATGACAAAGGCAATAACATATGTTGTTATGTGGTTTGACCCGTATGTTGTTATGTGGTTTGACCGATAAAGGCCTTCGTAGAATATGTAGGAACCAATATGAGCATCCACGTTCCGCTATTGGTTATTGACCAGAGATGTGTCTCGGTCATGTCTACATAGTTCTCGAACCCGTAGGGTCCGCATGCTTAACGTTCAATGACGATTTGTATCATGAGTTATGTGATTTGATGACCGAAGTTTGTTCGGAGTAGCGGATGAGATCACGGACATGATGAGGAGTCTCGAAATGGTTGAGAGGTAAAGGTCGATATATTGGAAGGTTATATTTGGAAACCGAAATGGTTCCGAAGTGTTTCGGCTATTTTCTGGAGTAGCGGGAGGTTACTGGAACCCCCCGGGGAAGTAGTGGGCCTTAACGGGCTTTAGGGGAAAGGAGAGAAGGACCTCAAGGGGTGGTTGCGCCCCCCTCCCCCATGGCTGGTCCGAATTGGACTAGGAGGGGGCGGCTCCCCCTGCTACCTCTTGAGCACTGCGTTGGTTTTCCCTTGAAGAGGAAAGGGTGATGCAACAAAGTAGCATAAATATTTCTCTCAGTTTTTGAGAACCAAGGTATCAATCCAGTAGGAGGACACACACAAGTCCCTCGTACCTACACAAACAAATAAGAACCTTGCAACCAACGCGATAAAGGGGTTGTCAATCCCTTCACGGTTACTTACGAGAGTGAGATCTGATAGAGATAATAATGATAAGATAAATATTTTTGGTATTTTTATGATATAGATTGAAAGTAAAGATTGCAAAATAAAATAGATTGGAAACTTATATGATGGAGAATAGACCCAGGGGCCATAGGTTTCACTAGTGGCTTCTCTCAAGATAGCATAAGTATTACGGTGGGTGAATGAATTACTGTCGAGCAATTGATAGAAAAGCAAATAATTATGAGAATATCTAGGCATGATCATGTATATTGGCATCACGTCCGTGACAAGTAGACCGACTCCTGCCTGCACTACTACTATTACTCCACACATCGACCGCTATCCAGCATGCATCTAGAGTATTAAGTCCATAAGAACAGAGTAATGCCTTAGGTAAGATGACATGATGTAGAGGGATAAACTCAAGCAATACGATATAAACCCCATCTTTTTATCCTCGATGGCAACAATACAATATGTGTCATTTCCCTTTCAGTCACTGGGATCGAGCACCGCAAGATTGAACCCAAAGCTAATCACTTCTGCCATTGAAAGAAAGATCTATCTAGTAGGCCAAACCAAACTAATAATTCGAAGAGACTTGCAAAGATAACCAATCATGCATAAAAGATTTCAGAGAAGAATCAAATATTGTTCATAGATAGACTTGATCATAAACCCACAATTCATCGGATCTCGACAAACACACCGCAAAAAGAGGTACATCAAATAGATCTCCAAGAAGATCGAGGAGAACTTTGTATTGAGATCCAAAGAGAGAGAAGAATCTATCTAGCTACTAGCTATGGACCTGAAGGTCTGAAGTAAACTACTCACACATCATTGGAGGGGCCATGGAGTTGATGTAGAGGCCCTCCGTGATCAATGCCCCCTCTGGCGGAGCTCCGGAAAAGGCCCCAAGATGGGATCTCTTGGGTACAGACGGTTGCGGCGGTGGAAATAGGGTTTCGTGGTGCTCCTGGATGTTTTGGGGGTATGTGAACATATATAGGAGGAAGAAGTAGGTCAATTGAGCCACGAGGGGCCCACTAGGGGGGAGGGTGCACCCCCTGCCTCGTGGCCTCCTCATTGGTTGCTTGACGTCCACTCCAAGTCCTCTAGATCATGTTTGTTCCAAAAATCACGCTCCCGAAGGTTTCATTCCGTTTGGACTCCGTTTGATATCCCTTTTCTGTGAAACACTGAAATAGGCAAAAAACAGCAATTTGCACAAGGCCTTGGGTTAATAGGTTAGTCCCAAAAATAATATAAAAGTGTAATATAAAGCCCATTAACATCCAAAATAGATAATATAATAGCATGGAACAATAAAAAATTATGGATACGTTGGAGACATATCAAGCATCCCCAAGCTTAATTCATGCTCGTCCTCGAGTAGGTAAATGATAAAAACAGAGTTTTTGATGTGGAATGCTTTCTAGAATATTCTTCAATGTATTTTTCTCTATTGTGGCATGAATGTTCAGATCCGAAAGATTCAAGATAAAAGTTTATTGTTGACATAAATATAGTAATACTCCAAGTATGCTAATCAAGCAATTATGTCTTATCAAAATACCATAGCCAAAGAAAACTTATCCCTACAAAGTCATATAGTTTGTCCATGCTTCATTTTCGCCATACAAAATGCTCCCATCATGCACCACCCCGATGACAAGCCAATCAATTGTTTCATACTTAGCCTTTTCAAACTCTTTCAACTTTTACGCAATATATGAGCGCGAGCCATGGACATAGCACTATGGGTGGAATAGAATATGATGATTGAGGTTGTGTGAGAAGACAAAAAGGGAGAAAGTCTCACATTGACGTGGCTAATCAATGGGCTATGGAGATGCCCACCGATTGATGTCAATGAAAGGAGTAGGGATTGCCATGCAACAGATGCACTATAGCTATAAATATATTGCGATTTTAACCTCCTCCGATTCGCGGAAGACAGGAGCAATACGAATGCCAACTTTGCGCGAATGCAAATGTTTAATGACTGCATTGCTGACCTTGGTCTCCGCGAGATAGATAGGATTGGTGCCAGATATACCTGGACCAATTGTCAGACATCCCCGACCCAGTCCGTCCTAGACAGGGTCCTAGTCTCCCCGGAATGGGACCTCCGCTGCTCCCTAGCTTCCCTCCGGGCCATCACCCGGATTGGCTCCGACCACGTGCCCCTCCTCCTATCCTCCGCCGACGAGCGG
>NC_057803.1:478722582-478771261 GCF_018294505.1 Triticum aestivum
TGGTTTGAGACATTCTGGTTGTCCTAAACTGGTTTCGTGGAGGTGGTCGGTGCTTGCTGGGTGGAGGCTCGTGCTCACCCCCATCTTCGCCCTCCCCCTTGGCCATCGACTCGTGGCAATTCTGTGCCAAGCGTGGCTCGCAGTTCATGAAGGGATGGGATGCCAACCTGGGGCGTGACCTCCGCGAACACAAGAAGGCCCTGTTGACCGCCATCCATACCCTGGACCTGTGTGCCGACGCGACCGGCCTCTGTCCTGACGAGTGGCTCTCCCGTTATGACTTGGAAGACCAACTCTCCGTCATCTACTCCGATGAGGAGGCCTACTGGTGTCTTTGTGGCGCCCAGAAATGGGTATTGAAGGGCGACGCGGACACGAACTACTTTCAAGCCATTGCGAATGGCCGCCATAGACGCAACACCATCCCGCTCCTCTAGGATGGCCAGACTCTCCTCGAGTTCCTCTATGACATCTGGGCCCATGTCGACGGGTTTTATAGGTCCCTGTTCTCCACCGCTCCTCGGAGCGGCCTTTCTCTGGCCCATGATTGCTGGACCGGCCTCCAGCGGGTTTCCGATGCGGAGAACGCGACCCTTATAGCCCCCTGCTCCGAGGGTGAGGTATGGGCTGCCATTAGAGGCATGAATCCTACCTCAGCTCTGGGTCCGGATGGCCTCCCGGTTAAATTCTTCCAGACCTTCTGGAACGTGATTAAACCTGAGATCATGGACATCTTCAACGAGTTCTATGTTGGGTCCATCGACCTTGGGCGCCTCAACTATGGGATCATTTCGCTCATCCCCAAGGTGCATGGGGCTTCCAACATCCGCTAGTTTCGTCCGATCACGGTCATCAATGTGATTTTCCGGATTCTGGCGAAAGGGTACGCCAATAGGGTGACCCTGCTTGTCGACCACATTACCCACCCCAACCAGTCCGCCTTCATTCAAGGGCGGTATATCCTGGATGGGTGCTAGTCTTCATGAAGTACTCCATGAGGTCCGGTCTAAGCACCTCAGGGCGGTTTTCCTGAAGATCGATTTCCATAAGGCGTACGACACTGTTAGTTGGTCCTTCCTTCGGGAAGTTTTGCTTCAAAAAGGCTTTGACGATTGATGGATCACCAGAGTGATGCAGATGGTTTCCTACGGTTGCACTGCTGTGAACATCAATGGTGAGATCGACCCTTACTTCCCCACCCTCTGTGGGGTTAGACAAGGCGACCCCTTCTCCCCATTCTTGTTCAACATGGTGGTGGACGCACTTGCCGCCATCTTGGATAAGGCTAAGGTTGCTGGCCATATCCGTGGGATCACCCCCCACCTGGCCGGCGGCTCCAGGATCTCCCTTCTCCAGTACACCGACGACACCATCATCATGGTCGAAGGCTCGGAAGCGGACATCTCTAACCTTAAGTTCCTTCTCCTCTGCTTCCAACAAATGTCTGGTCTCAAGATCAACTTTGACAAGAGTGATGTGATGGTGATGGGCTACTCTCCAGTGGAGTGCCTGAACATTGCCAACCAGCTCAACTGCCGCCTGGGCTCCTTCCCCATGACATACTTGGGAACGCCCATTAGTGACTCTCGGCTTACCGTCGCCGACTTGCTCTTACCGTGGCCAAGTTGCAGATGCACATAGAGCCTTGGCAGGGTAGGTGGTTGTCTAAGGCAGACCGGACTCATCAACTCCTCCCTCTCCAGCCTCCTCTTGTTCTTCATGAGCTTCTACAGCCTTCACGAGACTCTACACCATGAGATTGCCAAAGTCCAGTCTCGCTTCTATTGGGCAGGCGACAACAATAAGCAGAAATACCATATGGTCAGTTGGCCTGACATTTGCAAGCCTCGGGAACAAGGTGGCCTCGGTATCATGTGCTCTAAGCGCATGAATATTGCCCTCCTATCCCGCTCACTCTGGCGCATCTCGCAAGGTCATAGTGGCCTCTGGTTAGACATTATCCGGAACAAGTACCTGTGTGGGCAACCCCTAGCCTTCTGTCAGCGAACTGGCGGTTCCTAGTTCTGGCAGTCGGTCGTCCAACTTCTCCCAGTCCTTCGCATTGTTACCTCCATCTCAGTTGGATCTGGGGTTGCGACTCTATTCTAGTTTGACCAGTGGGACGGCGACACCCCCTTCACGACGCGCTTCCCCGACCTCTTCTCCATCGCTGTCGACCCTTCGATCTCGGTAGAGAGGGCCCTTATTGACTTAGGGCGCCTCGCATTTCGGAGGCCATTTGGGCCTTCGGATTCCGCCGCCTAGCGTGAGTTGCCTGATTGCGTCGCTCTCCATGAGCCGATAGTGGACGCTGGCCAGGATCAGGTGAGGTGGCGCCTTGAGCCGTCAGGCCAATTCTCCACCTAGTCCGTGTACCAGGCCATCACACCCTCCACCGCGCCTCCCCCCTAATGGCGGTGTGGTCCATCCGCCTACCACTGAAAATCCGGATCTTCATGTGGCAATGGATTCGCGGACGGACCCGTCTGGGGTCGAGGTCCGCAAACGCGATGGCCCGGGCTCTGGCCTATGCCCACTATGCGGTGTCCCCAAAGACTTGAATCACTTATTCTTCTCTTGTGTGTCTGCTCAATTTGTGTGGAGCTGCTTTAGAGAGGTGGTGGGTGGGAATTGGTGTCACACCAACTTCCCCGGCCTATTTGCCGAACTCCAGAACTCCCCCCTACTTTCTCGCCACATTAGGTGGCTTGAGATTGGGGCTATCGTTTGGACTCTCTGGATGATCCGCAATAAACTTGTGATCCAGCGCACTCCTCTTCAACGGGCTACTGACGCTCTTTTCAAACTGTCTGGTTACTTTTAGCTTTGGAGGTCGCTTAGCCGCCCACAGGACCGGGACGCCATCTCCGCCTTCATCGCTGACCTTCGCTCGATGGCCGTCTGACTGTCGCCGCTGCCCCCTCTGCCTCCTCCGGAGCCAGACTAGGCGCCTGTTGTGTGCTCCAGCGCCCTTTTTTCCTTTTTGTTTGGGCTTGTTAAGCTGTGCCTTCAGTAGAACCTTTTGTACTTCCTCTCGTGGGACTTGGGTGTGTGTGTTTGAACTAGTCCATGTATGTGTGCTCTCTGGCAGTTTGCTTTATTTATAAAGCGGGGCGAAAGCCTTTTTCGGTATATCTAGTCAGGTTGCTCCTTTCCCCTTTGTTGTCAATACTACAGCCATCGCTAAGCCTACCTGAAAACCTTTGGTCATTTGAAGTTGGGGATTTATCAGATAGCTGTTTTGGTGAAGAATGTGTATCTTTCCTTAGTGTTTGATCATATGGTGACGATGTAGAAATTTCCAATGGTATGTCACGTGACAGCAGATCATTCTTTTGTTTGAGCCTTTCTGAAGACCAATTGCCCATTATGTTTTACTACTAGCTGCATTTTTGTTGCTCATAGGCACGAACTTAACTAACTGATTTTGAAAACTGTTTGACTATTGTAGATCGAGAGGGACGCTCACAGGAGCTTCCGGGATAAGAACCTTAGCAGCCTCAAGAAGAATCAAATGACCCAATGCATGATCTGCTTCTTTGAAAACTAGAACTCTGAATATGGCTGTACTGACCATGAGGTAGCGCTATTCTCTCGACTTCCTAATTGAATGTGGTAAGCTAAATTTAGGGACTAATCTAGGTTTTTGTTTGTTTCTTTCTTTTTAGAGGGATCGCCACATCCGAAATCGTCACAAAGCGGGAGTGGAACACTGCAAGAAGCCAGGTTGCTTTGTGATTGCCAAGGACAAGAGCCAAATAGGGAAGCACCGGTACTATTGTCATGGCATCAGCAAGTAAAACGGTATATCCTGTGCACTTCATGAAGATTATGCTCTGGTTAGCATGAAGGTTGCCCTTGTTATAGCCTTTAGAATTTGCAGGAATCTCTTTTGAGAAATTTTTACAAATATTGTGAACACTCTCTCGTAATAAATTTTAAGACTAAATGCCATTGATTTTCCTTTCAGATTGTTCATCATATCAGCAGGTCGCACAAGGGAGTTCGGATTGAAAGTTGCAAGAAGGGCTTCCTTGTTATAAAAAAGGAGAGGAACATCTAGATCCATAGTTTGAGCAAATGAGCCCACTGTTTGGTGCTTCTGTAGTAATTGATAGCATTAGTTTTTACTTTGTTTCACAAGAGACTTCTGTAGCGAGTGCTAGCATTAGTTTTTACTCTGTTTCTTTCACATGAGACGTGTGCACTAGGGTCTAGTGTGCTCATTCAAGAATTTTGTACAAAAATCTTATGAATGGTCTTTTGTGATGGATGGAAAGGTTTTGGTGTCTTCGATTCTAACGAAGATTGTTTACACAGCAGAATTTAGTACTGATGTTTCCACTTCTATTGAATCCTTTACGTTCAAAATAGGAATAATAGTGGCAAATCCTACAAATGATATTATGCAGCAACCGCAGACAAAAATAAAATGAGTGAATTCTGGTATACAAACAGAAATAGAAATAGCACCATGTAAAATTAGATGGACATTGTCATTGTGATGGTTTCCTGGTTCGTGCGATGAAAAAGTACTGATGAAAATCTGTCGTAGTTAAAACTTCATTGTACTTGGTCTGTTTTCAAGACAAACAAAATATAGATGCAGGGTCCGAGTGTAAATTCAGAACCAGCCAGAATGATCTGGCCCTTACATAATGTCTCTCAACTAGACTTGACCTATTATAAGAACTAAAAAGCGTCAGTCTTCAAATAAAATCCCTCTTCTTGCCAGCCTTCGATCGAACAACATTGGGCACATGCAACTGGCTATGCTTGCAGTTAGAAAATACATGCCATTTCTGGTAGTGGTATCGACACGCCATGCGAGTGTATTATCTTGATTTCCCCAACAGCATCATCAAGATCTAAGAGGTTATTATTCTGCTGATGGTTGGTATGCGTGTCTCTGTATAATTCAACTTCTTTCATGCACCCGTATCACCAAGGCATAAGTGTTTTGGTAGAGCAAATTCTCGCTGACGAGTGTTTCCATCATAGTTTTCATCCATCTGCGCATATGTGGCTTGAACCTGCACAATGCCCCCATAGCGTGTGTAAGTGGGAATTGATAAAAGAAACCTACTATTATAGAGGGTAGTATTTCGATCAATAGCGCAGCATTCAAATATTAACTGGACATCTATCCAATCTTTTGTTAGTGCTCAAAACATCTTGTTAGTCCAAGTATAAGGAGGCTGTTTTACTAGACCGCAGAAGATAAGAATTGCGTAAACCCACGTCAAAGAAACCACGTTGTTTCATAAGCAAGGGTACTTTTTCACTGGCCTACATTATGAGATTTAGATGTCCCATACACAAGTCAGGTCGAACCAAACCATCATTCACGAGAAATGATCATTCAAATCATTAGTTGTGGTCCCTATAGATTTCTATTTTAAGATGAAGATTACCTACATGGCGAGGCATGGGTTGACGAAATGCAGTGGGCAAGATACTGCATGTTTTACTGTCGTGGCCCCTTGTTCAACCTCAACATGAGATCAGATTCATAGCTGCCTAGGCGCCTTGGAATCTGGTGGCAACAATTTTTTTGGCAGACTGCGCCAACTTGAAATTGTAGTGGAATACTGGATCCCCAATGAGCATGAAATGGCTTGATGGCTGTCGCTTCAGGGTTCTGCAATTCCTTCTCACCGATGGTACTCGTGCTCTGCCAAAACAGGTTCTTCTCTACCATTAAGATACCTCTAAAATCTGGAGCTTTCCATCATACATAGAGTGGATCAATGAAAATTGTGGAGGTAGTACTACGAATTGCGTAATATTAGTTTATATACTAATTTGAAGGGAAAACATTTGGAGTTGTGCCACCAGTTCAGCACTGGTAAGCATATCTACATAAGAAGCTGTCCACAGTACCATTTGGTATAAATTAAAGATTCTAAACTGTTTCGAGTGGCAATCCTCCTCTCTTTCAAAGTAACTCAGCCGAAATACTTGCCAAAGCATGAAAGAATCGTATGAAGTAGCCCAGGAGCAAGAGTGTAATTTACATATAGCATTCAAATAAAATCTTCAGTTATCTTCAACCATGGACAGGGATTAGAAATTCCGCTGACATGTGCCGATAATAATCAGAAAATGATGTCACGTTCAATGACTAGCTAATGAAGAACATTCCAATTAAATAAGTGATATAGCCACAATGAAAGCATCAGAAATACATAGTATATCATACAGAAGAGAATAATAGACCATTCTACTAGATGGTTACTACGTGGCTTGTGTTGGATAATGAGCAACTAACATTACTGAGGGCCAATGGCCAGTACATATACAAATGTGGTAAAGTGCAGAAAATCCCCTTATACAATGGGGATGTACACAGTGAACTATACACATCTAACACCCCCCTCAAACTCATGGTGGATCAACAACACTGAGTTTGGAGAGGAAAAACCCATGCTGGGCACGAGTCTGTGCCTTCATGAAGAAGTCAGCCAACTGTAATTCCGAGGGCACATAGTGAAGAGCGAGAGTCTGATCCTGCATAGCAGCACGCACAAAGTGGGCATCCACACCGATGTGCTTGGTGAGCTCATGCTTCACTGGGTCACGCGCAATACTGATAGCACCGGTGCTGTCGGACAATAGAGGAGTGGAGGTAGCAGCAGACACACCAAAGTCCTCAAGTAACCACCGTAACCAGATCACCTTAGTCGTCAACATAGCCATGGCTCGCAACTCAGCCTCTGTACTCGAGCAAGAAACTACAGTCTGCTTCTTTGTCTTCCAGGCAATAAGAGAGCCACCAAGAAAGACACAGTAAGCAGACAGCGAGCGTCGATCAGAGGGATCACTAGCCCAGGTAGCATTAGAGTAGGCCTGGAGCTCAAGAGAGCTGGAGCGGGGAAAGAAAAGGCGCTGAGAGATCATGCCACGAAGATATCGTAGAACACGGAGGAGGTGACTATAGTGGACAGAGGTGGGGGCTGGAACAAACTGACTCAGGATGTGGACAGGATAGGAGATGTCAGGGCATGTAACAGCCAGATAGACAAGACTGCCAACAAGGTGACGATAGCGAGTTGGATTAGGGAGAGGGTCACCATCAGAGGCACGAAGCTGAACGTTGAGCTCCATAGGAGTCACAACTGTGCGCTCATCACCAAGAGCGGCGCGAGCAAGAAGATCCTGAATATATTTTTCTTGGGAGATGTAGAAGCCATCAGAGGTCAAGAAGATCTCAATCCCAAGAAAATAGCGAAGAGGACCAAGATCAGTCATGAGGAACTGGTCTCGAAGGCGAGCCTTAACAAAGGCAATGTACTCAGAGTTGTCACCAGTAATGATCATGTCATCAACATAGAGAAGGAGAAGAGTCCGACCATGAGGAGATGTGTGGACAAACAGCGCGGGGTCATGGTCACTGGGCAAGAAACCAGCGGCAGTAAGCATAGAGGCGAAGCGCTCAAACCAGGCACGAGGGGCCTGTTTAAGACCATAGAGGGAGCGGCGAAGCCTACAGACCATACCATCAGGAGCATAGTACCCCAATGGTGGCTGCATATAAACCTCCTCACGCAACTCACCATTGATAAAAGCGTTCTGGACATCAAGTTCAGAGATAGACCACTGACGAACAGAAGCCACAACAAGGAGAGTGCGGACAGTGGTCATGTGGGCCACAGGACCGAATGTCTCATCATAATCGCGTCCCTGCTCCTGCTGGAAACCACGGGCCACAAGACGAGCTTTGTAGCGCTCAAGAGAACCATCGGAGCGAGTCTTAATCTTGTAGACCCACTTGCAGGTGATGGGACGAACACCGGAAGGAAGGGAAACCAGCTCCCATGTGCCAGAGCGCTCAAGGGCAGCAAGCTCTTCGGCCATCGCAAGCTGCCATTCAGGTTGAGTCATGGCAGTCCGATAGGAAGTGGGCTCAGCAATAACAGAGATACCATACCGATCAGGAGAGTAGCGATCGGGCAGGGGGCGAGGCCGAGCCCGGAGGTTGTGGACCGGGGGAGGCGTGAGGAGAGGTGCACCAGAGGTGGAAGGCGCGTCAGGGGAGACATCCTCAGGACAAGGGCGACGAGTATAGTGGAGAGGGAACGGGGAGAGAGGGCGACGGACTGGAGATGATGGTGGAGAGGTGGAGGAGGAGGATGGAGAAGATGGGGTAGGTGGTGAAGAGAAGGAAGGAGAGGTGCTGGAGGAAGAGATGACACAGAAGGCACATAGTAGGGTGTATCGGGAAGGAGAAGGAAAGAGAGATCGTCCACAGAGAAACTCGAGGAAGAAGGACGTGGTTAGTAGGAACTAGACTCGTCAAAAGTCACATCACGCGAGATGCGCAAGCGATGACCCACAGGATTCCAACATCAATAGCCCTTGTGCTCATCACTATAACCAAGGAAAACACACTCAACCGACTGAGCAGTCAGTTTAGTGTGTTCTCGGGGGGCAAAAAGAACATAACACACGCAGCCAAACATACGAAGAGCGGAGTAGTCAGGAGAGCGACCAGTGAGACACTCCAGAGGAATACCACCCTGCAAGGCAGTCGATGGCTGAATGTTGATGAGATAGGTGGATGCAGAAACAGCCTCAGCCCAAAAATGGGGTGGAAGGGAAGCAACAATCATCAGCGCCCGAGCCGTCTCAAGCAAATGGCGATGCTTACGTTCGGCAACGCCATTCTGGGCATGAGCACCAGGACATGAGAACTGGGCAAGAGTACCCTGTTCCGCGAGAAAACCATGCAACAGCTGAGAGATATACTCTCCAGCAGAGTCGGCACGAAAGGTACGAATGGGCGTGGAAAACTAGGTACGACCATGGCAGCAAATCGTTTGTATATAGAGAGAACCTCGCTACGAGATTTCATGAAGTAGAGCCAAGTGTAGCGAGAGAAATCATCAATAAACAAAACATAGTAGCGATGACCACCTTTTGAATCAAAGGGAGCAGGACCCCAGACATCAGAACGAACTAAGTCAAAAGGACGCTGAGATACAGACTCACTAGTAGGATAAGGTAACTGAGTCTGTTTGCCAAGTCTGCAACCATTACAATGTAAGGAGACATCTCCAGATACAGACCCTAAGAGGCTCTGACGAACTAAGGAAGACAAGCGAGAGCCAGAGATGTGACCGAGACGATGATGCCACTGCTGGAATGACGCAGACGAAGAGGCAGCAAGAGCATGGGAGTCGGCAGAAGTGGTGGCAGTGGAAGAAACACAAAGCCAGTCAACCTCCCAAAGACCCTCTGACTCACGGCGCCGGGGGCCAGCACCAACCAAAGCCTTGGTGCGACGATCCTGAATGGAGTAAGAGTCGGTATCAAGAATGACACGACAACCAGAATCAGTGAGTTGGGCAGCAGAAAAAAGATTCATGGTAAGGCGAGGAACATGGGAAACACTAGGAACAGAAAAGGATGGAGTGGAAAGAAGACCACGACTAGCAACAGGAAGAGGTGTGCCATCAGCGGTAAGAACATTAACAGGTGAATCAAGAGGTCGGAGAGAAGACAACACAGAAGAATCAGAAGACATATGAAAGGAAGCTCCAGAATCCAGAACCCATGAGGATGTACCTGACTGTGTAGAGGCCTATGGTGGTGTAGAGGGGGGTGCAGTCATAGCAGCAGTTGAACCAGTCGACGAGGAGCCAGAGGAGGCAAGTAGACGCTTGAGGCGTACAATGTCCTGGTCAGTGAGTGACTGAGTCGAGGAAGATGCAGGGGTGCCACTGGAAGAGGAGCGTCTCTGGTCTCGCTTCTTCTGGCGATAATCAGACTCTAGGTGACCTGACCGGGAGCAGTAACCACAAAAAGTGTCATGGCGCGACGTACTCTTCTCAGCATAAAGAGGGTGGCTCACCCCCCTGAAGGAGTGGGCAGGAGTGGTGGAGCAGTGAGGCGAGCAGATGACACAGGAGCCCGGGTAGCCAACACTGAAGGAACCACAAGTAACCCAGCAGAGCGAAGACGGGTCTCCTCAGCACGAAGCTCAGCAAGCACCTCCGAGATAGGAACACGACCACAAGCAAGAAAGTCAGCCTGGCGGGGCTCAAACTCGGAGCGGAGACGAGATAAGAACTCATGAACCCTCTGAAACTCCAAGTCAGACCACGTAGTCTGACAGCAACGGCAAGTGCCACAAACAACAGTCCTCAGTGAGTCAAGCTGACGCCAGATGGCAAAGCACTATGAATAGAACTCATCAACAGATGAGTCACCCTGCTGGAGAGCATGCTTCTGACGCACCACAGAAAGGTATAGAGCATCGCCAGAGGGCTGATAACGCTGACAAAGGTAGGACCACATCGCTGCAACAGTGCCGAGGCCCATGAACTCCGAAGCAAACTGAGGGAGGACACTCGCAGTGAGGACAGCAGCAGCTCAAGCATCATCATTGCATCACTGAGTGTAAGCAGACAGATCATCCCGGTAGACAGAAAGAGCATCAGAGTATGCGGATACCTACTGATCATAGGCATCAACTGCAGCATCATCAAGAGCCTTGGCTACATCCCGATCAGCCTGAGAAGCATCAGCAGCAAGCACCGACGACACCGGCGGAACAGGAGCCACCGGAGCAACAGGGCAGGACGGAAAGGGTACCTCGCCAGAGAGAACGCCCCACAGAAGAAGACCACGCAGGTGAATACGCATGAACCCCACAAACTCAGCATAGTGGGTGCCATCGAAGATCACCGAGCACCGAGAAACCGCGACATAGCCCGAAGAGGACATGAGGAAGGCACTCTGATGTTGCTGCCTTTTTTGGTCAACTGCTGCTGTAGGCCCGATCTGGATCAGGCAGCACCGCTCGCAAGGCCAGAGACCGAGCGGGGGATCGAGCGAGCAGAGGAGGCCCGATCTGGAGCTGGGACTAGCGGAGCCCGAGGGACCGAGCGGGCAGCGAGGAAAAGAAGGCCCGATCTGGATCGGGAGAAGCGGCACGGGTGCACTCGCGAACGCATGAACCGAGGCAGATTCGAGGGAGGAGCAGGCGACCGATCCAGAGTGGATCGAGAGGTAGCCACCACCGCGCACGGGCGAGGCGGGCCGAGAGGATTGGGCCGCACGGGCAAGGCCGACCGCGGCAGCGGCTAAGCGGGCGAATCGGCGGTCGGACGGAGCAGGCCGTGCGGTGCAGCGGCCGGCTGGGCAATTCAGGCGGGGCTGCTTCGGCAGCTTCCAGGCGGAGCAGCGCCCGGGCGAGAGGGAGCCGGACGGGGCTGCTTCAGCAGAAGGAGCCGGATCGAGGATGCAGCGGCCAGACGACCGGAGGCGAGCAGGCTAGAATCGAGACGCACGGAGTTGCATCGTGCGGGAGAAAGGGGCTAGCCTAGCATCTGATACCATGTTGGATAATGAGCAGCTAACATTACTGAGGGCCAATGGCCAGTACATATACAGATGTGGTAAAGTGCAGAAAAGCCCCTTATACAATGGGGATGTACACAGTGAACTATACACATCTAACAGCTTGTACTTTCAGTTATTATTTTTTCCAAGAGTATGCAAATTGTGCTTTCAATTGGGGGGGGGGGGTAATCAAACAAACAGTATTCAGCCAGAATATGCATGTGAATAGGAAAGAAATGTGAGAAGAGAAAACGGAATTGTTGTATAGCACCATTTCCATTCGTGATATTTTTCCGGACATAGTTTCATCAGATACGGCAAACAATGCACGAAAAAAGAGATAAACGGAACATGCTTTCATTGTCATACCATCTGCCCGCAAAAGAATGGCAAATTTGGTCGACAGACCCCATAATCAAGGTACATAATTAAAAAAAACTACCTATTTGTACAATGACCGGTTCATCACTGTAAGACTGGGTGTTATCCATATGGGACTCGGCCAGCTGCACCAAAGCGGGGACACAATTTCCTCCCTACTGTCATCTAAGGTTGAGAACACCTATATCCCGGGGATTCGTCTTATACATCCAATTACATTGCTCATCATCTGCGAAATAGACACAATTTGCCTTCAGTTGCGGATATTCTTCAGCACTGAGGCATATAGGCTGGTTATGCCCAAGAAACAAAACGTTATGATGCAAGCTATTTATTTCACGGAGCTTGTCGGGAGCATGGGTTGACATTTTGGGACCAACCATTTTGGGGTCTAAGTCCGGATCGTAAAGTTGTTGCTGCAATTTGTACATAATAACTGTGCCTGCATTGTCAAAGATTGGCTCTACATAACCAATGGTGACCACCGTCGGGGGAGCAATCTGTTGGCGAGTGACCGGATTGATAAGGTGTAGCTCAGGCTTGTCATCCGCGGTAACTAGCCAACCATGTGATGACCCAACAAGATACATGTTGCGGATGGGTGGATCCGGGAGAGTTAAATTGTAGACCCTCTTCTCCACGAGGCTGTAGAGACAAGCTACGTTCTCACCAGCAGATTCAGAGGTGTAGAGGAGGCAAGGCGTCTGAGGCCGTTTGTACTGCTCAAGCTGGCTTCAAATAAAATCCCTCTTCTTGCCAGCCTTCGATCAAACAGCATTTTGGCACATGCAACAGCTTGCCTACACTTGCAGTTAGAAAAGACACACCATTTCTGGTAGTGGTATAGACACACCAAGCCAGTGTATTCGCTTGTTTTCCCCAACAGCATCATCAAGATATAAGAGGTTTGTTACTGCTGATGCTCAACATCTTTCATACACCTGTATCACCAAGGCAAAAGCTCTTGGTAGAGCAAATTTTGCGCATAAGTGGCCTGAACCTGCACAATGCCCCATGTCATGTGTAAGTGGGAATCGATAAAAAAATTATACTATTATAGAGTGTAGTATTTCGATGAACAGCACACGATTCAATATTTACTAGACATCTATCCAATCTTTTATAAGTGCTGAAAACCTCTTGTTAGTCCAAGTATAAGGAGGCTGTTTTACATGATCGCAGAAGATATGAATTGTGTAAACCCACGTCAAAGCAACCACGTTGTTTCATAAGCAGGAGTACTTTTTCACTAGCCTACATTATGATATTCTGATGTCCCATACAAAAGTCAGGTCGAACCAAACCATCATTCACGAGAAATGATCATTCAGATCATTAGTTGTGATCCCTGTAGATTTCAATTTTAAGATATAGATTACCTACACTGCGAGGCATGGGTTGATGTTTGACTGTCGTGGCCCCTTGTTCAACCTCAACGTGAGATCAGATTCATAGCTGGCTAAGCACCTTGGAATCTGGCGCCAACAGTTTTTTTTTCCTATTTTTTTTGGCAGACTACGCCAACTTGAAATTGTAGTGGAATATTGGTTCCCCATTGAGCATGAGATGGCTTGATGACTGTCGCTTCAGGGTTCTGCAATTCCCTCTCACCGATTAACAGATTCTTCTCTACCATTAAGATACCTCTGAAATCTGGAGCTTTCCATTATACACTGAGTGGATCAATAAAATTGTGAAGGTAATACTAAGAATTGCATAAAATTAGTTTCTGGGCTAATTTGAAGGGAAAACATTTGGAGTTGTGCCACCAGTTCCGCAAGTGTTTATGCTTATGTTCTATGCTACAATTTTGCCGACATGCATATTTCTACTTTTATTTTTAACCAAAACATGCACATGCCTTACAGGGAACATAAAATTGCATTATATACAAGGATAACAAAAATACACCAGCTAAATAAATAGTGAATTAGCACTGGTAATCATACCTACATAAGAAGCTGTGGAGTTCAGGTTGTTCGGGAGGGGGTACATACCAGAGGCATGCTGTACGGCTAACACGTCTTCACCTCATAAGGAAACCGTGATGTTTCCATGAGTATGCCGACAAACATGCCGACCACAGTACCGTTCGGTGTAAATTAAAGATTCTAAACTGTTTCGAGTGGCAATCTTCCTCTTTTTCAAAGTAACTCAGCCGAAATGCTTGCCAAATCATGAAAGAACCGTATCAAGTAGCCCAGGAGAAGAGTCTAATTTACTTATACCATTCAAATATAATCTTCAGTTATCTTGAACCATGGACAGGGATAAGCAATTCCACTGACAACATGTGCCGATAATAATCAGAAAATGATGTCACCTTCAATGGCTAGTTAATGAAGAACATTCCAATTAAATAAATGATACAGACACAATGAAAGCATCAGAAATACATAGTATATCATACCGAAGAGAATAATAGACCATGCTACTGGATGGTTACTACGTGGCTTGTACTTCCGGTTATTATTTTTTCCGAGAGTACGCAAATTGTACTTTCAGTTATAGTGGGGATGGGGGTGGGGGGGGGGGTATCAAACAAACAATATTCAGCCAGAATATGCATGTGAATAGGAAAGAAATGTGAGAACAGAAAACGGAATTGTTGTAAAGCACCATTTCCATTCCTAATATTTATTTTTCGGCCATAGTTTCATCAGATACAGCAAACAATGTATGGAAAAAAGAGATAAACGGAACATGCTTCCGTTGTCATAGCATCTGCCCACCAAAGAGTGGCAAATTTGGTCGACATACCCCATAATCAAGGTACATAATTAAAAAAAGCTACCTATTTGTACAATGACAGGTTCATCACTGTAAGACTGGGTGTTATCCATATGGGACTTGGCCAGCTGGACCAAAGCGGGGACACAATTTCCTCCCTACTGTCATCTTCAAGGTTGAGAACACCTATGTCCCGGGGATTCGTCTTATACTTCCAATTATGTTGCTCATCATCTGCGAAATAGACACAATTTGCCTTCAGTTGCGGATATTCTTCAGCACTAAGGCATATAGACTGGTTACGCCCCAGAAACAACACGTTATGATGCAAGCTATTTATTTCCACAAGCTCTTGTGCTTCCATATCGACTTTGTGTAACAAGATTTTATTAGTTTTAACTATGAGCTCCTCATAGCCCGCATCTATGAGTTCAGCCTTCCTGCAAACTTGCAGCAGATCACCCCATGGAGCCTGAAGAAGGTAGAATTCGCCCCTGTACTCAGAACTGTGAATGGCAATCTCATCTGCAATTATATTCCTCGTGACGGTAGGACCAGTGAGGTCAAAAGCATCCATTCTTCCGGCTCTTATGGATGCATACAATAGACCATCCATGTAGATGCATTGATCATAGTCCCAATCCAGCGTCAGCAAGGTCCACTTACAATCTCCTACCCTTGCAAACGAAAGCTGACATCCTGGACCATGGATGAGAACCACAATGTAGCTTCCTGTGGACGGATCCGGAAAGATAAATACCCTGATGTAGACATGGTCACGAAGCTTGTCGGGAGCATGGGGGAACATTTTGGGACCAACCATTTCGGGGTCTAAGTCTGGATCGTAAAGTTGCTGTCGCAATTTATACATAATAATTGTGCCTGCATTGTCAAATATTGGTTGTACATAACCAATGGTGACCACTGACGGGAGAGCAATCTGTTGGCCAGTGACCGGATTGATAAGGTGTAGCTCAGACTTGTCATCCGCGGTAACTAGCCAACCATGCGATGACCCAAGAAGATACCTGCTGCGGATGGGTGGATCCGGGAGAGTTAAATTGTAGACCCTCTTCTCTGCGAGGCTGTAGAGACAAGCTACATTCTCACCAGCAGATTCAGAGGTGTAGAGGAGGCAAGGCGTTTGAGGCCGTTTGTACAGCTTAAGCTGGCTGCAGAGGCTGGTATACGCGGAGCGCCAGGAGGAGCTGACAGAGGCCGCACGCATGAGGTCAGGTATCTCCAGGAGTGAAAATATGTCCATCAATACATCCTGCAGCAGCTCCGGCAAATTTCTCACCACAGTTTCAGTTTCCATGGGTGGTGAGACCTTTATCAATACATCCTGCAGCAGCTCCGGCAGTTTTCTCAACACAGTTTCAGTTTCCATCGCTGGTGAGACCTTTCTGAATTTCCCCAATGAACCGGGAGAAAGAGCCAGGAGCTTAGGCAAAATTTTCAGGCCAAAATGTGCAAAGCTCGTTATCCTGGCTACGCTACAGACCTCCATTAGAGCAATTGCAAAAGCAGGTCTTGTTGGAGAAGAGTTGCTTCAGCGGCAAACCAATTGGACTTGGCTTGTATCTAACTGATGAGAAGAAGCACACCGAGGGCTGGCTGCACTTATATTCAGTCGAGCCGAGGCCTCACCTTTTATCCGATTAGAAGAAGGGAGTCCGGATCCAAGGACGAAACGGCCGGGACTTGTTGCCGTAGAAACTCCGAAAAGAACTGGAATTCGAATCCGAGCAATTACCGCAAGGGCTCCCGTCGATTGCTCCACTGCGCCTCGGAAGGATGCCCCACAACGATGGGAGAGGGAGAACCAACTAATTGCCCGCCGCAGTGTAGCCCAACGGCTCGGCCGTCCCAGGATCCGTGAGAAGGCAGAAGGTGCCGCCGGCGGGCTGGGGCTTCGTCGGCGGCGGTAAATGGGATGCAGGAGGCGTGGTGGGATTAGCAGTGGAAGGTGGCGGCGAGAAGGTGCTTGGCTCCGCCGTCTTCGTCGCAGGCGGCGGCGTTGTGGGGGCAGGTCGCCTTTGCAGAGGTGAGCGGAGAGGGCGTCAGTTATGCGACCGAGCACTGTGTGCTCCGCGCGAGCGAACGATTCCTTTTTCATTTTCTTTTTTGATTTTTTTTGAAACTGTCCAGCGCTCGCTGATTTTCATTGATTTAGCAGAGGGAGAGGTTACAAAGGGTGATCAAGTGATCAGAGTCTCAGAGAGATTTAGAATTACAATGCTCCAAGCCAAAAACACTCGGCTGCCCTATCCGGCACTATAGGTTTCTTCTTTCCCGAATGGGCTCTCAACACATCTTTCTCCTGCCAGCCTCCATTGCTCGAGGTCCCTTCTGCACCCGTCAATGATGCTTTTTACGCAAGGTTGCTTTTGTCTGAAAACGCATTCGTTTCGCTCCAACCAAATATGTCAGGCGATGAGAGCCACCATGGACTTGATGCATTTTCTGCTTGCAGTGGCGGTGAAGCCGATGATCTTCTGGATTCTCGCTGTGGTGGAGTCGGCTGGAAGCCACGATGCGTGACCTAGGGCGTTGCACCCTCCCCATCTTGCTGCGCTGCTCCAAACCCTGAGCGAGATCGGGCACTCCCAGAATAGATGCACCGAGGTTTCCAGGTTTCGCCTACAAAGTTGGCAGAAATAGTTGTTCTCCCACCCTCTCCTTTGCAGTCTATCGTTGCACCATAGACGGTCCAAATGCAGCAGCCAGAGGAACATTTTGATCTTGCCCGGTGCCCAAATCTTCCAGATCATCCCTCGGAACTCGTTTGGCCTTGCACTCTCAAACTGGGCCTTGTAGGCCGTCTTCACGGTGTACTGCCCAGAGCTGCCCAGCGTCCATCTGATGCTGTCCGTTGTACCTGCTGGATGGTGATCCAAGCCTGCCTTATGGCTCGAGCCATCTGCACGATTTGTGGCAGGATGTCTTCGAAGCTACCATGCCTGAGGTCAAGAAGCCATCTGTCTTCGTGTAGTGCTTCGCTAACTGATCTGTTCTTGCGTCGGGACCATGCAAAGACCGCAGGGTAGTCCTGCCGGAGCGGCCTACTCGCAAGCCATGGGCAGGACCAGAAGGAGGCAATCCGGCCATCACCGATGGTCACCACCATAGACGCTGCAAAGAGAGTGTGGTCTGCAGCATCACACGGGGTGTCGGTGCCAACCCAGGGCCTGGATGGGTCAGCCCAGCATAGCCAAAGCCAACGGAGGCGCAGAGCCCGGGCGAAGGCCGAGAGATCATGGATGCCCAATCCTCCTCTGGCCTCCGGCGTGGTCACCACCCTCCATGCCACCTTGCACTTGCCACCGCTGATCTCCTGGTCGTGTGCCCACAGGAAGCGTCGCCTGACCTTGTCTATCTCCTTGAAGAACTTCTTTGGCGCACGCAGCACTGATAGGGCGAACGTTGGCATGGCTGAAAGGACGCATCTGACGAGGACTCGGCGCCCTGCCAGCGGAAGGAGCCGGCCCTTCCATCTGGCGAGTCTAGCTCTGATCCGGTCTAGAATGAACTGCAGGTGAACTAGCCTAGTTCTGCCGGTCGTTAGGGGGAGTCCTAGGTACTTGACTGGAAGAGAGACTGTTGCACCCCCGAAGCCGTCAAGTACCTTGTGCGCCACGCGGTCACGATGAGTACGATTTAGCTCTACCATCAGACAGTGTTCAAGAAATCGCACCGGCAGCCGCTCCGACCCTCAATTCGGAGCCAGTTGCGCCATCCATGGACGGGTGGATAGACCCCGCCACGGAGGCCGTATCCTCTATGGCGATCGAGCCGAATATCTACCTTACCCTTCACGAGAGCCGTGTGCCAAACTGTCGGATCCTTCTCCGGCCACGGACTCCGAACCGCCTGCGCCCGTTCCTGTCGAATCCGATTGGGCGCCGATCATGGAGTTTACCTCCGTGGATATTTTTCAGCACTCGCCCTTTGGCGACATACTGAACTCATTAAGGTATCTCTCCCTATCAGGAGAGTCCTGGCCAAACTACGTCCGGCAGGATTGGGATGCGGATGACGAAGAAATTCGCCGCCCGCCCACCACCCACTTAGTAGCCACTGTCGATGACTTAACCGACATGCTCGACTTCGACTCCGAAGACATTGACGGTATGGATGACGATGCGGGAGGCGAAGAGGAAACACTGCCCACGGGGCACTGGACAACCACCTCATCATATGACATATACATGATGGACACACCCAAAGAAGGCAATGGCGACAGGACAACGGAGGATGACCCCTCCAAGAAGCAACTCAAGCGCTGGCGACAGCGGCGCCGCTCTAAGTCCCGCCAAGGCAGAAGCGGTGATACCGGCACCGGAGATAATAGCACTCCGGAAAGTGCCGAAGGCAACAACAATCCCCTCCAGCAAGATTTAGAGCAGGAGGATGGATAGGCCAGCCCTCCTGAGAGAGCGGCAGATGGAGAGGCGGAGGATGATAATTACATGCCCCCCTCCGAAGACGAGGCAAGCCTCGACGATGACGAATTCATCGTGCCAGAGGATCCCGTCGAACAAGAGCGCTTCAAGCGCCGGCTTATAGCCACGGCAAATAGCCTTAAGAAAAAGCAGCAACAGCTTCAAGCTGATCAAGATTTGCTAGATGATAGATGGACTAAAGTCCTGGCGGCCGAGGAATATAAACTCGAACGCCCCTCCAAGAGTTACCCAAAGTGCAGGTTGCTACCCCGACTAGAGGAGGAAGCACCGAAACCCACATCCCCGGTGTATGACGCGGCTGATCGGCCACCTCGTGGCCGCGACAGAGAGGCATTCCAACCAAAAACTCAGCCCACACCCCGACGCCATTCAAATAAAAAGGCATGGGGAAATACGCCAGACCTGCGAGACGTATTGGAGGACAAAGCAAAACACGCAAGATCGATCTACGGATCATGAGGGCGCGCCACTATGCGAGACGATAATCGTCACGTCGGATACAGTAAAAGTAAGTCCGGCCGGGCCGAACACAGCGGGCAAGACTCATTTGAGCTGTGTCGCGATATAGCCCAGTACAGAGGCGCCGCACACCCCTTATGCTTCACAGACAAAGTAATGGATCATCAAATCCCAGAGGGTTTCAAACCCGTAAATATAGAATCATACGACGGCACAACAGATCCTGCGGTATGGATCGAGGATTTCCTCCTGCACATCCACATGGCCCGCGGTGATGACCTACACGCCATCAAATACCTCCCACTCAAACTCAAAGGACCACCTCGGCATTGGCTCAACAGCTTGCCAGCAGAGTCCATTGGTTGTTGGGAAGATCTGGAAGCCGCATTCCTCGACAACTTTCAGGGCACTTATGTGCGACCACCAGATGCCGATGACTTGAGCCACATAATTCAGTAGCCAGAGGAATCAGCCAGGCAATTCTGGACACGGTTCCTAACAAAGAAAAATCAAATCGTCGATTGTCCGGATGCAGAGGCCCTAGCAACTTTCAAGCATAACATCCGCGACGAATGGCTCGCCCGGCACCTTGGCCAGGAAAAGCTGAAATCTATGCCAGCCCTCACGACACTCATGACCCGCTTCTGTGCAGGAGAGGATAGCTGGTTGGCTCGCAGCAATAGCATATCAAAGAACCATGGTACTTTGGATACCAAGGACGGCAACGGCAGATCACGTCGCAACAAACATAAGCGCCGCATTAACAGCGACAATACTGAGGATACAGCAGTCAATGCCGGATTCAAAGGCTCTAAACTCGGTCAGCGGAAAAAGCCATTCAAAAGAAGCACTCCGGGTCTGTCCAGTTTGGACCGTATACTCGATCGCTCGTGTCAAATACACGGCACCCCGACAAGCCAGTCAACCACACCAACAGGGATTGTTGGGTGTTCAAGCAGGCCGGCAAGTTAAATGCCGAAAACAAAGATAAGGGGTCACATAGCAATGACAAGGAGGAGCCCCGGTAGCCGAACACCGAAGGACAGAAGAGGTCCCCCCCCACAAGTGCGGACGGTGAACATGATATATGCAACCCACATCCCCAAGAGGGAGCGGAAGCGTGCGCTCAGGGACGTATATGCGTTGGAGCCAGTCGCCCCAAAGTTCAACCCATGGTCCTCCTGTCCGATCACCTTCGATCGCATAGACTACCCCACTAGTATCCGTCATGGCGGATTCACCGCACTGGTCCTAGACCCAATCATTGACGGATTTCACCTCACTCGAGTCCTAATGGATGGCGGCAGCAGCCTGGACCTGCTTTATCAGGACATAGTGCGCAAAATGTGTATAGACCCTTCAAGGATCAAACCCACAAAAACGACCTTTAAAGGTGTCATACCAGGTGTAGAGGCCCATTGCACAGGCTCAGTCACACTGGAAGTGGTCTTCGGATCCCCGGATAACTTCCGAAGCGAAGAGTTAATCTTCGACATAGTCCCGTTCCGCAGTGGCTACCATGCACTGCTCGGGCGAACCGCATTTGTGAGATTCAATGCGGTACCGTATTATGCATATCTCAAGCTCAAGATGCCAGGACCTCGGGGGGTCATCACAGTCAATGGAAACACAGAGTGCTCTCTCCGCACAGAGGAGCACACTGCGGCCCTCGCAGCAGAAGCGCCAAGCAGCCTCTTAAGGCAATCCACTAGTTCGGGGTTTCAGGACCCGGACAACTTCAAGCGCGCCCGGAGTAATCGGCAACAGGACCGCCTGGCACGTTCCGAGCTCGCATATCAATGCAGCCCTGTAGGATCGAAAGTATGTCTAGAGGGGGGGGGTGATTAGACTACTTGACCAAATAAAAATCTATCCTTTTCCCAATTTTAGTCTTTGGTAGATTTTAACTATCTTAGCACAAGTCAAACAATCTTAACACAATTCAAGCAAGCATGCAAGGAGTCTATGAGCAGCGGAAAGTAAAGCATGCAATTTGCAAGAATGTAAAGGGAAGGGTTTGGAGAATTCAAACGCAATTGGAGACACGGATGTTTTTGTCGTGGTTCCGATAGGTGATGCTATCGTACATCCACGTTGATGGAGACTTCAACCCACAGAGGGTAACGGTTGCGTGAGTCCACGGAGGGCTCCACCCATGAAGGGTCCAAGAAGAAGCAACCTTGTCTATCCCATCATGGCCATCGCCCACGAAGGACTTGCCTCACTAGCGGTAGATCTTCACGAAGTAGGCGATCTCCTTTCCCTTACAAACTCCTTGGTTCAACTCCACAATCTTTGTCGGAGGCTCCCAAGTGACACCTAGCCAATCTAGGAGACACCATTCTCCAAGAAGTAACAAATGTTGTGTTGATGATGAACTCCTTGCTCTTGTGCTTCAAATGATAGTCTCCCCAACACTCAACTCTCTCTCACGGGATTTGGATTTGGTGGAAAGATGATTTGAGTGGAAAGCAACTTGGGGAAGGCTAGAGATCAAGATTCATATGGTAGGAATGGAATATCTTGGTCTCAACACAAGTGTAGGTGGTTCTCTCTCAGAAAATATAGGTTGGAAGTGTAGGTATGTTCTGATGGCTCTCTCCACGAATGAAGAGTAGGTGGAGGTGTATATATAGCCTCCACACAAAAACTAACCGTTACACACAATTTACCAATCTCGGTGAGACTGAAGTGAAAGACTCGGTCAGACCGATTCAGCAAACCTAGTGACCGTTAGGGTTTTCGGTGGGACTGAGATGCAACTCGGTAGGACCGATATGGTTAGGGTTAGGGCACAACGTAATCTCGGTGTGACCGATTACACAAACTCGGTGGGACCGATTTTGGTAATAAGCTAACCAGAGAGTTAGTCAGGTAAACTCGGTGGAACCGATCGCTCATTTCGGTGGGACCAAAATGTTACGAAGGAGAAACAGAGAGCTTACATTGCAATCTCGGTGGGACCGATCGCTCATCTCGGTAGGACCGAAACGTTACGAAGGGAAACAGAGAGATTACAACCCCATCTCGGTGTGACCGAAATCCCTATCGGTGAGACCGATTTGCCTAGGGTTTGTGGCAGTGGCTATGACATTTGAAACTCAGTGGCGCCGGATAGAATGAATCGGTAGGGCCGAGTTTGACTTTTGGTTTAGGTCATATGTGGATGTGGGAAGGTAGTTGAGGGTTTTGGAGCATATCACTAAGCACTATGAAGCAAGAACCTCATTAAACAACACCTCATCCCTCCCTGATAGTATTGACTTTTCCTATAGACTCAATGTGATCTTGGATCACTAAAATATAAAATGTAGAGTCTTGAGCTTTGATCTTGAGCCAATCTTTTTGTCCTTAATATTTTGAGGGGTCCACATTCCTCATCCATGCCATGCCATTCATTGAGCTTTTCCTGAAATATTAATCTTGGAATAGCATTAGCTCAATGAGCTATATGTTGTTAGGAATTACCAAAACCACCTAGGGATAGTTGCACTTTTAGGCCCCCACCCGGTCCCAGCCAAACGGCGCAATCCGTGCCACGCGTACATAATTACGCATTAAAAATACCATGGGCACTGGTGGGGAGGGGGCATGACTATGGCACGCCCCAAGACACGGCTTAAACCGCACTAGGGGCTTCCCGCTTTGTTATTTTTCTCTTTCAAGACTTTAATCTCTGGAAACCCTGTCCGGCAGCATGATTGCCGAACACATGATGCAACAACCAAGGAGGCAGAGAGCTATGTCACACCACGGAACTCCCAGGTGGATTACGATAACGAGTGAAATACTTGCTTTAATACTATTCCTTTGCTCGCCCTTGGAAGGGACATGTCAAATAGTCCTACTTTTTGCTTATCGCACTACTTGTATCACTCTGCCCTAACGCACCTTTTTGAATAAACAATGCATAGCATTAAGACTATTATTGCATTCTTCCTTTACATATATATGTTCATTCATGACATCTAGCACCCGTACACTATGGTACGACCAATATGCCAGGGGCTTAAGCATACCCCATAATGCGGCGTGAGAAGTCCGAACACTTTCGACAGTGCGGCACCCCGAACTTATAGCATTATATGCATCAGCTCCGAATCATGTCTTGGGTCAATAGTTGGGTTTGCCCGGCTCCCATGTTTTGGTACCTTACGTTCCACTATATCGGCTAAGGTAGCACTGGGAGAACTACTGCGATTGTGCCCCGGTTCTGCTGGGCTAAGCACCTCAGTAGAGAAAGCTAAAACTGACTGTCATGATAAGGCGAGAGATTGGTCGTTGTTCGAGAGGTTTCAAGTCCCTAAAGACTTATGCCGCTTAGAGCGAGGAGTCGGCCCTGTCCGGCTTAAGGCGTGTATCGCGCCCTGAATTCGGCCTTCCGAATACTAGGGGCTTCGCCGAAATTTAAAATTATAGAATTCTATGGCTAAGTGAGAGTGATAACGCATTATAGTCCGATTGCCTTGTTCGTTATGCTGAGCACCTCCCTCGAAGGACCCAACAATGGGAACAAGAGTGCTCAGGTTTATCCCGAACACCCCAGCACTCGTGGCGTGGGGGCAGAAGCTGACGACTAGCCATCTCTCAAATTTGATAAACAGCCAAACATAAGGCAATATTTTAAATTCAAACAAGCGTTGCATAGTGCATATGAACAAGTTTTCATAATACAGGATTACACGAGCAAGTTTACTCAAATATTACATCTTTCGCACACTCGTCCGCTACAAGACAGGCACCCTTCAGGACACCCTCATGGTACATCTCGGGGTGGCGATGCTCCTTGCTCTGCGGTGGCCCTTCCTTCACCAGCTTCACGGCATCCATCTTGGCCCAGTGCACCTTCGCACGGGCGAAAGCCCGGTGTGCACCTTCGATGCAGACGGACCGCTTGATGACTTCCAGCCATGGGCAGGCATCCACAAGCCGCCTCACCAGGCCGAAGTAGCTGTTGGGAAGGGCGTCACCAGGCCACATCCGGACTATAAAGCCCTTCATGGCCTGTTCGACCGCCTTGTGCAGCTTGACCAGTTGCTTCAGCTGGTCTCTCAGAGGCATCGGGTGTTCGGTCTCAGTATACTGAGACCAGAACAGCTTCTCCGTTGAGCTTCCCTCCTCGGCCTGGTAAAACTGTGCGGCATCCGACATGCTGCGGGGCAAATCTGCGAATGCTCCTGGAGAGCTCCGGATTCGGGTAAGTAACAAGTAATTTACTTTCACATGCTTGCTTTGCATATAGAATGCCCTACCCGCCGCTATCTTCTTCATCGCATCAATCTCCTGGAGAGCCTTTTGGGCTTCAGCCTTGGCACTCTTTGCACTCTCAAGGGCCACGGCAAGCTCGGACTCTCGCGTCTTCAAGTCAAGCTCCAACGCCTCGTGCTTCATCACAAGAGCGTGGAGCTCTTGCTGCACCTCGCCCACCCATGCCTCTTGTTTTTCCCGCTCGGTGCGCTCCTGGGCCGCTTTGTTTTAGGCCTCGGATAGCGCTTGCTTCAGGGTTGCCACTTCGGTCGTGGCCCCTGGCAGATTAAAGATGATCCTGTCATTTTGCAATCGCATCCCTTTTATATATACATATCTACAGACTAGGTATTACTTACCTTTGTTCTCCTCGAGCTGCCTCTTGGCAAGGCCGAGCTCTTTCTTGGACCCTTCGAGGTCCTGCTTCAGTACGGCGACCTCCGCGGTCAGTGCGGCAGAGGCCAGCAGTGAAGCCTGCATACGCATATAGACATACTTATATTAGACTCCTGCGGATATTAGTTGATCCTCTATTCGGCTTTTTTTTGAACACCAAATAGAGCATCAGGGGCTACTGTCTATGCGATAATATTTTTCCTATATTTCAAATACTTACCTCAAAAGCCTGTTAGAAGGCTGGCATAGGCTTCAGTCAGTCCGCTCTTGGCGGACTGAACCTTCTGGATCACCGCACTCATAATAGTGTGGTGCTCTTCGTCGATGGAAGCGTTGCGAAGCGCTCCTAGCAGATTGTCCGGTGCCTCTGGATGGACAGAGGTCACCGGCACGGGCATCTTGCCCCTTTTGGAAGGAGGCCGCCTACCCGTGTCCGGAACCACTGGGGGTTCCAGCGCAGTGTTCGGCTGAAGGCCAAACTCGAAGCCCTCAGGAGCCTTACCCCCTATGCTCCTGGAGTCCGGAAGGTCGCCTTGAGGCGCCTTCGGGACTGTCTCCCCTCGACCCGGTGCCTCTCGAGATAGCACCTCGGCATTATCCGTAGGGCAAGGGGAGGGGGCGGTCGGAAGTGGATCGCTATCCATATCCGACGAGTCCAAGGAGCCGCCCGACGAAGATACGTTGATATGGGCTTGGGGCGGTCTGCATAATCATATTCGACATTAGGAGAAGCAGTGTGTCAAAGGTATGCTATGAGTCACTCTGGTATCTGAATACTTATGACTTTGCCAGGGGCTTGGCCCTGAGCAGCCACTCGTCTTCGTCTTCGGCGGCAGTGGTGGAGCAGTCTGGAAGGAGAGTCCTTCCCTTCTTGGACCCTTCGACCCCTCGGTTGGGGCGACCTTCCTTTTCTTGTCTCCCCCGGCTGAAGGGGGAGCATCTTCATCTTCCTCCTCGTCTTCAGGGGAGGAGTGCGTCACGTTGTCATCAGACGATGAGCCCGATATCACCTGGCGCCGGGAACTCTTTCGGGTTCCCTTGGCCTTCTCCTTGGTCTTCTCCGGCACCTTGTATGGAGCTGGAGTCAGCATCTCTGTCAGGAGAGCGTCCGCGGTGTCTTCGGGCAGAGGGGCCAGACAGTCGATCTTCTTCGATGCCCCCACCCAGTCCTGTCAAAGGCATGGGAGCTAAGACCCCGCGCGTGGTTAAGCTATGGGAAGTAAAAATCCTACCAGATGTACAAAACTTACCGGATTCGCTGGGCGCTTCGCGCTTAGACCGCGGTCCTCGGTGAGAGGGGAAGGGACCTCGGCACCCTTGAACAACACCCTCCAGACGTCCTTGTGCGTCGTGTCGAAGAGCTCACTCAGAGTCTAGTCCTGGGCTGGGTCGAACTCCCACAAGTTGAAATCCCGTTGTTGACACGAGAGGATCCGGCGGAAGAGCATGACCTGGACTATGTTGACAACCTTGTGCCTCTTGCTTGCCATATTCCGAATACATTTTTGGAGTCCGTCTAGCTCCACCGATGAACCCCTGGGATAGGCCCTTCCCTTTTCAGGAGGTGAGCCGCATGGGGATTCCGGATCGAAACTTGGGGCCGCCACCCAGTTGGTGTCGCGCGGCTCGGTGATGTAGAACCACGCCGATTGCCACCCCTTTATGGTCTCCACGAAGGAGACTTCAAGCCATATAACATTGGGCATCTTGCCCACCATGGCTCCGCCGCATTCCGCTTGTTGGCCTCCCACCACCTTCGGCTTGATATTGAGGGTCTTCAGCCACAGGCCGAAGTGGGGCCGGATGCGGAGGAAGGCCTCACACACGACGATGAATGCCGAAATGTTGAGGATGAAGTTCGGGGCTAGATCATGAAAGTCCAGCCCGTAGTAGAACATGAGACCGCAGACGAATGGATGGAGGGGCAACCCCAGTCCATGGAGGAAGTGGTGGAGGAAAACTACCCTCTCGTGAGGTTTCGGGGTAGGGACGATCTGCCCCACAGCGGGCAGCCGATGCGCGATATTCGCGGCTAAGTATCCGGCTCTGCGTAGCTTTTTGATGTGGCCCTCCGTGACGGAGGAGGCCATCCACTTGCCTCCCGCTCTGGATATGTTTGGAGAAGGTTGAGGAGAAGGATGTGGACTTGGGCGTTGGAGCTCGAGTGCGCAAGAATGGATGAGCAAGGAGGAAGAAGGCGTGGGTAGAAAAAGGTTAAACCTTATCCCCTTAGAAGGGCGGCAGAAACTATGCACCCCCACTAGCCTGGTAAAACTCGCTTATCCCCCAAGCGCCGTAATTGATGGCGCGGTTGGGTTACCCACGCCCGTATTGATGAGAATCCCGTAATAATGGGGACATGATCTCTGCTTTGACAAGACGTGTCAAGAAACTGCCTCATGTTGTGTGCGGGGCTGGTTAAAGAAAAATGGTTTGAATAATCACCAAGCCATGGCATGATGTCATGTTGCCAAAACGTGTCAGTAGATTAGATTTGTGGAAATATTATTCTCTCTACGGTGGTATGTGGAACTTATTTTGCAGGGTTGGACACTATCCTGTTATTCAGACTCTTCTGTGGTGTATCCGGAGGAGGAACCCGCCTTGCAATGCCGAAGACAATACTGCTCGTCGGACTCATCATCATTGAATCCTGGTTCAGGGGCTACTGTGGGAGTCCTGGACTAGGGGGTCTCCGGACAGCCGGACTATATCCTTTGGCCGGACTGTTGGACTATGAAGATACAAGATTGAAGACTTCGTCTCGTGTCTGGATGGGACTCTACTTGGCGTGGAAGGCAAGCTAGGCAGTACGGATATGGATATCTCCTCCTTTGTAACCGACCTTGTGTAACCCTAGCCCCCTTCGGTGTCTATATAAACCGGAGGGTTTTAGTCCGTAGGACAACATACAATCATACCATAGGCTAGCTTCTAGGGTTTAGCCTCTCCGATCTCGTGGTAGATCAACTCTTGTAATAGTCATATCATCAAGAATAAATCAAGCAGGACGTAGGGTTTTACCTCCATCAAGAGGGCCCGAACCTGGGTAAAACATCGTGTTCCCTGCCTCCTGTTACCATCCGCCTTAGACGCATAGTTCGGGACCCCCTACCCGAGATCCGCCGGTTTTGACACCGACAGCGAGGTTGACGCGCAGGCCGGTGGCATCGCCGAAACTAGCTAGAATTTGTAGCAGACTATCTACCTCCAGCCGGCATGGGTTGGCGAAGATGACAGCATCGTCGGTGTATAGGCTTGTCCTCATCCTCGCCGCTGAGCCAGGGATAGGCGAGAGAGCGCCGGAGCACGTGGCCGCCTCTAGAAGCCGGTGCAGCGGGTCGATGCAGAGGATGAAGAGCAGCAGGGACAGAGGGTCCCCCTGTCGTAGCCCCCTAAGATGGTCGATGCGGTTGCCGGGGATGCCGTTGATCAAGCACGACGATGACGAGGACAAGAGCAGCAGTGTGATCTAGTTGCGCCAGCGCAGGGGGAAGCCCAGTTTGCACATGAGTTCTATGATGTATTCCCAGGAAACGCTATCGAAAGCTCGCGCAATGTCAATCTTCACCAGCAGTGCCAGGGTTTTGGCGCGGTGCAGTGCTCTGATGGTGTTTTGGACATAGAGATAGCTGTCATGTATGCACTTTTTCTTCTGGAATGCCGTCTGCGCTGGCGAGATGATCTTGTTGATTACAGTAGCCAGATGCATGGACAGAACTTTAGAGATCAGCTTCCCAATGGAGTGCACTAGGCTTATAGGCCGGAAATCTCCCATGGAAGCAGCGCCGTCTTTCTTTGGGATGAGGGCGATCATGGCTGTGTTGAGGTCTGTGAAACTGTCGTCCACAATATGATAGAAGTGATGGAAAACGGCCATTATATCATTTTTGATCAAGCTCCAGCATGATCTGAAGAACGTCTCCGAAAAACCATCAGGTCCTGGTGCTTTATCTGCCGGAGATGCCACAATTGCTGCCCAAACTTCAGACTCAGTGAATGCGTTATCAAGTCCCTTGTTGCTGACAGAGGGGAGATGCAGCTCTTCCTAGTTTATTGTGTTATATCTGCTGATCCTGGCGCCTAGCAGGTTGCTGAAGTGGTGGTGTGTAGTCCCTGCTTTATCTTCATGATCAACGGCAGTGCCTGTATCTTTCTGCAGAGAGTAGATGTAATTTTTTCGCCTCCTGGAGTTGATCTTAGCCTGGAAGAATGCTGTCTTTGCGTCACCCGCTCGCAGCCATGTGATTCTGGACGCGTGCCGCTTTCTAGCACGCTCAATTGCTGCTAGCCCGAGCAGCCTTTGCTTCAGTTGTTGGCGCAGCTGAAATTCTGCTTCAGTTAAACTTCTCCGCTCCTGCGCCACCTCAAGCCGCAGAATTACCTCGCACAGCAGGTGAAACTGAACTTTTGTCTCGCTGAATAAAGTGAGAGCCCAAATATTCAGGTCGGTAGCGGTTCTTCTCAACTTGACCTTGAGCCGTGCGATCGGGCAGTCGTGGTTTACAGGCCGCTGCCAAGCTCGCTGCACGGTTTCCTTGAAGCGCGGGAAGCGGGGCCAGAAGGATTCAAACTTGAAAACTAGCCTTTTGCGCGGGGCAGCGGAGTTGGCAAGGACAATGGGGCAGCGATCGGAGCATACAGTGGAAGCAGCGAGGAGCATGTGTGCCGGGAACATAGCCTCCCACTCGGTGTTGCAGAACACCTTGTCAATGCTGACCATGGTTGGATCTTGGTGCTCGCTAGTCCAGGTAAACCTCCTATTCTTGCACTTGATTTCTCTGAGATGAGCTCTGTCAAGTGTCGTTCTGAATCTGCCCATAAGCCTTCGATTTAGGTTCAAGTTGTTCTTGTCCCTGGCCTCGTAGATGACATTGAAGTCACCGTTGATCATCCATGGTTCTCCCATTGGAGGAGCTGCTTGTACCATCTCTGCCAGGGAATCATCCTTCTTTGCATCATCAGTTGGCCCATAAACTGTGGTTAACCAGAAGCTGCTGTCGCCCTGTGTTATCGACACCTTTGCCGTGATCGGGTAGCAGCCGATCGCATGAGTGTCAACTCACACAACATTCTTGTTCCATAGGATCGCTGCTCCTCCCCTTGTCCCAATGGCAGGCAGGACCGCGCAGCCCTCAAGGGCCACTCCACCAATGTCACACACATATTCTTGTGTCCATGTTTCCAGCTTCATCTCCTGGAGACATAGGATTGCTGCTCGATGGGCCTCTGCCACTTCTCTGACTGCAAATCTTTTGGCTGGAGCATTTAGGCCTTTGACATTCCAGCTCATGGTGGTATGTTGTTATTCACGAAGCACATAAAATTTCTCTGCCAGCAAACACAATTCTATTGAAGGAAGCAACAGATTACACTTGCCGCAGTACAGGGGGGCACCGAAGACCACCAATAGGCCCCATAATTCTCCGGTGCAAGCCGATCCACTAATCCCTAACACTAACAGTCTACCGGATGAGCCGATAGAGACTAACACAAACCCTAACTCATGCTAGGCTTAAGGCCAACCGCTGACGAAGACTACTACTACAGAGCCTGCTGCAAGGCTGAATAGATTGAAGTGCTAACATAAGGAACCTAAAATGCAGCTATGCAGGTGCTAACATAAGAAGCCTAGACTGCAGCATTGGCCTCAGCATCCAGGCCGGTGAGGCTTCCCGCAACATGGAGAGCATAGGGATCCAGGCGAGTGAGCTTCGCGATGATCGCAATGTCGTCGTCCGTCAGAGGCTCATCAAAGCGGCGGATGAGGGCCTCCGTGACCTCAGCCGTCATCTTCTCCTTTGGCCCGAGCAGACCCAACTTCTTGACGAGCAAGAGCGCGGTGCGTTGGGCAACAGGCACCGTTCTTAGGTTTGCGGCCCGACGTGCGCTCTGCCTGGTTGGGGTAGAGGAGACTCGGGTCTTGGGAGGGGCAGAGGGGCGCCGGGTGGAGGAGCGGCGATGATGGGTGGAGGCACAATGGCAAAGAGGTGGTGCGGCTCCTCCTCGGTCGCGCCTCCGTTAAGATGCAGCTGCATCACCTGCTGCGTAACCGCGCCCAGTTGCAAGTTGGTGGCGATCGTTGGGGGGAGCACGGCAGGCAGCGAAATCGAGCGGGTTGGCGAGGGCCGAGGCGATTGACTCGTCCAGCTCCTGCTGGGCCTCATCTATGCGCGCGGGCGCCGGGAGATCCTGGCCTGCGGAGTCGAAGAAGTCCTTCACCGGGTCCTCAGCGAACGGGCCGCCTTGGGCGGCTGCTTGCGGAGGAGGGGCAGGGGAGTGTTGCTTTTAGCACCGCCGGCTGCTGGGCGTGCCTCCTCCCCCACGGTGACTTTCAGACGTACGGCTGTGCTAGCGCATGGCGGGGGCTGCATCGCGCTTGGGGAGCTTGTCGCGGCTGAGGAGGGTATCCTTCCATGAGCGCCGCCCGCCGCGCTCCTTGTCGTGGTCGTCGTGGTCGCGGCGAGGGCCTATCTGGATGCCACCGCAGCCTGATGGCGACACCAGAGCAGGGTGGCGCCGGCCTTTCCCCTGGCCATCCTCAACATGCATGGTCCAGGTTCTCGGCCAGATCTCCGGCACTTTCCACCCCTCTTCAGAGCTCGAGGATGGGAGGCCACTCTGAGCAGAGTGGGACGAGCGCGGTGACAGTGGTGAACAATCTTCCACCAGGTCGACGTGGATGAGCAAGTCATGACACTTGACACACGGCGGAGGGGCGACCTCCCTGCTTGGCGGCGAGAAGCCTTGCATGGCCTCGATGCGCCCGGCGCCCAGAGCCGTCCTCCATAGCGTGTGCCTTGTGGGGATGAGCGCGACATCCCACACCCACACCCAGCAGGCAAAGGTCTTCGTGTGCCCGCGCTCGAGCGTCCTGGAGTCGAGCCGGTCGATGATGCACTTCTTGCCAAGCACCTTCTCCGCCCCCTTGATGGACCAGAGCTGCAGGGGCATCTTCTCGATGACGACTTGGACATGGAGCAAAAAGTCTTGATGAACGGCTTGGTCGTCTTCGTGCCAGGGCTTGATGCTGAAGTAGACGCCGTCGACGTTGATGGAGCCGAGGCGGACGGCGTTGTCGCGGTGCGCCGGCAGCTTGAAATGGACGAGGAAGTCCTCCGGGTTGTGGCACGTGACCCGAAGTAGGTGCGCCGGCGTGCGCGTCTGGGTGTCGAAAGCATGCCCCAGCGACATGGGGCTTGCCGCGTGCCGCTCCGCCGTGCAGACGAGCAGGGCGGCGTGATGACTCAATCTATCGATCGCTGGCGCGAAAGTTTTAAAAATTCCTAATAAATTCTAGAGACTCACGCAGCCCATTCATGCAAGGCAAGAGGTGGAATTAAAGTTTAGTCTCATATTGCTAGTTTAGAGGGAGTTGGACCTCTTTATAAGGGAGGCTCTTTCTCCACATGTATGAGGATAAGAACAAGAGAGACATCCACACGCGCTTCTCCTCCGCCGAACAGCGCACCTCTTCGCGTGCTGCCTGTTCGTTTCATGACAGTAGGCCTCCGAAACTCCACCTCTTTCAGTCCTGTACGGGAGAAGGGTGATGCTGTTTCTCTTTGTCAAATTGCATGACTTGTTTCACTGCTATACTAGTTGTGCTTTATCTAGTATTTCTGTTAATAAAATCATTCGGTAAATTGCTCATATTTCCAACAATCCAAAAACCTTATCCTAGTCAATTTACACCAAGTGGTTTTGCTGCTTCCATGAGACCTGCTATGTTTGAGGGTATCCACTATAAGAGGTGGCGCGTGAGAGCAGTCTTATGGTTTCAAACCATGAGTTTCTATGATGCCACTCTTGACAAACCTGAAGGGCAGCATGATGCCCAACAGGAACAAGCTTTTCAGAAAATGGATACTCTATTTAGGGCTGCTCTCTTGAGTGTTCTTGGTGAGAACATAGTTGATGCGTATGCATTAATTGACAATGGAAAAGATATGTGGGACGCACTCGAGGCCAAGTTTGGGGTTTCAGATGCCGGCACTGAGCTGTACATCATGGAGCAATTCTATGATTACAGGATGACTGAAGAGCGCTCCGTGGTTGAGCAAGCTCATGAGATACAGTCATTTGTTAGAGAACTTGAGCACTTCAATTGTGTGCTACCGGACAAGTTTGTTGCCGGAGGTATCATCACTAAGCTTCCTCCTTCATGGAGGAACTTTGCTACCTTACTGAAGCATAAGATACAGGAGTTTTCCGTTTTGGATCTCATTGGTACTCTTGATGTGGAAGAAAAGACGAGAGCGAATGACACACGTGCTCGAGGTATTGAGGGAGGATCTAGTGCCAATCTGGTATAGAAGCAGAACTTCCAGCCCCACAAGTTCAAGAATAAGGGCAAGTTTGATGGTAAAGCAAAGTTTGATGGGAAGAACAAGGCTGTGCAGCACAAGAACTTCAAGAAGAAGAATGATAAAAAGAAAGGTGTTTGTCATGTGTGTGGGGATCCTGATCATTGGGCTCCTAGTTGCCCTAATCGCTATGACAAGCGTCATCCTGGGAAAGGTGGCAAGACCGCTAATGTTGTCATTGGAGACACTCACATGAAGGATGCTGGACCGTAGGGACTTCAACCGTGCTGATGGGCAACGGTTCAAGTGCTTCTGTTCATGGTGTTGGCACAGTCGATCTGATACTTTGGGGAAGATCGTGCGGCTGAAGAACGTGCATTGTGTCCCCTCCGTCAATAAAAATCTTGTTAGTGGATCTCTTCTGTGTAGAGATGGCTACAAACTTGTCTTTGAGTCGAATAAATTTGTAATATCCAAGTAGGGAACCTTTGTTGGTAAAGTCTATGAGTCAGGAGGCCTGTTTCGTTTATCCTTATCAGACGTTTGCAATAAAGTTGTTAATCATATTTGCAACAATAGTGAATCAAATGTGTGGCATTCACGTCTTTGTCATGTTAACTTTGGTTGCATGTTGCGACTAGCCAAATTGAACTTAATCCCTAGTTTCACCACTGTCAAGGGATCTAAGTGTCAAGTTTGTGTGCAAGCTAAGCAACCTCGTAAGTCTCACACGACTGCAGAAACGAGAAATCTTTCACCACTAGAACTCGTACATTCAGATCTATGTGAAATGAATGGTGTTTTGACAAAATGTGGAAAGAAATATTTCATGATGTTAATTTACGACTCCACTAGATACTGTCGTGTGTACCTTTTGAAGTCTAAGGATGAGGCTTTGAACTTTTTCAAGATCTATAAAGCTGAAGTGGAAAACCAACTTGATCAAAAAATCAAGAGGCTTAGGTCCGACCGTGGTGGAGAGTATTTTTCCAATGAATTTGATGTTTTTTGTGCGGAACATGGTATAATCCATGAGAGAACGCCTCCCTATTCACCTCAGTCAAATGGGGTGGCTGAAAGAAAGAACCGTACTCTAACAGATTTGGTTAACGCCATGTTAGACACATCGGGTCTCTCCAAGGCATGGTGGGGGAGGCGATATTGACTGCATGTCATGTCCTAAACCGAGTTCCCACAAAGAATAAAGAGATAACTCCATTCGAGGAATGGGAAAAGAAAATATTAAAACTCTCTTATCTATGAACCTGGGGTTGTTTGGCGAAAGTCAATGTGCCAATTCCAAAGAAGCGCAAGCTTGGACCAAATACCGTGGATTGTGTTTTCCTGGGATATGCTTTTCATAGCATTGGTTATAGATTCTTGGTTGTTAAATCTGAGGTACCTAACATGCATATCGGTACGATCATGGAGTCGAATGATGCGACTTTCTTTGAAGTTATCTTTCCAATGAAGGATATGGCTACCTCATCTAATCTGGAGATGCCTAGTTCATCGAATGAGGAACCAATTACAATTACCGAACCTGCCATTTCGATGGAACACTTTGAAAATCCTATGGAGGAGAACAATAAAGTTCCTACTAGGAGCAAGAGACAGAGGACTGTAAAGTCCTTTGGTGATGATTTTCTTGTGTATCTCATAGATGACACTCCCAGTTCTATTTCAGAGGCCTATGCATCTGAAGATGCTGACTACTGGAAGGAAGCGGTTCGTATCGAGATGGATTCCATCTTGTTGAATGAAACTTGGGATATAACCGATCGTCCTTATGGTTGCAAACCTATAGGATGCAAATGGGTATTCAAGAAGAAGCTTAGGCCTGATGGTACTATTGAAAAGTACAAAGCTCGGCTCGTGGCTAAGGGTTATACCCAAAAGGAAGGGGAAGACTTCTTTGATACTTACTCACCTGTGGCTCGACTGACCACTATTCGAGTTCTACTTTCACTAGCTGCCTCACATGGTCTTCTCGTTCATCAAATGGATGTTAAGACTGCTTTCCTAAATGGAGAGTTGGACGAGGAAATTTATATGGAACAACCAGATGGGTTTGTACTAGATGGCCAGGAAGGAAAAGTGTGCAAGTTCCTGAAGTCTTTGTATGGACTCAAGCAAGCACCCAAACAGCGGCATGAGAAGTTTGAAAGAACTTTAACATCTACAGGCTTTGTTGTAAATGAAGCTGACAAATGTGTGTACTATCGCCATGGTGGGGGCGAGGGAGTTATCCTTTGCTTGTATGTTGATGACATACTGATTTTCGGAACAAATCTGAATGTTATTAAGGAGGTCAAGGATTTCCTATCTCGCTGCTTTGAGATGAAGGATTTAGTAGTGGCTTATGTCATTCTGAACATCAAGTTGTTGAGAGACAATGATGGTGGGATTACATTGCTTCAATCTCACTATGTGGAAAAGATCTTGAGTCGCTTTGGCTATAGTGACTGCAACCCTCTCCAACACCATATGATGCGAGTGTGTTACTTCAAAAGAATCAAAGAATTGCTAGAGATCAATTGAAATATTCTCAGATTATTGGCTCGCTTATGTACTTAGACAGTGCTACAAGACCTGACATATCTTTTGCTATTGGCAAACTGAGTCGGTTTGTCTCAAAACCAGGAGATGTGCATTGGAAAGCTCTAGAGAGAGTTTTGCGTTATTTGAAAGGCACTGCGAATTATGGAATTCACTACACGGGGCACCCAAAGGTGCTTGAAGGTATAATGACTCAAACTGGATCTCAGATGCTGATGAGATAAAGGCCACGAGCGGATATGTATTCACTCATGGAGGTGGCGCTGTTTCTTGGAAGTCTTACATGCAGACCATCTTAACGAGGTCAACAATGGAAGCAGAACTCACAGCACTAGATACAGCTACAGTCGAAGCAGATTGGCTTCGCGAGCTCTTGAATGACTTGTCGGTTGTTGAGAAACCTATATTGGATATCCTTATGAACCGCGACAATCAAACTGTAATAATGAAAGTGAGCATCTCAAAGGATAACATGAAGTCATCAAGACACGTTCAGAGAAGGTTAAAGTCTGTCAGGAAAATGAGAAACTCCGGAGTTATTGCATTGGATTATATCCAAATGTCTAAAAATCTGGCAGATCCTTTCACTAAGGGTCTATCACGTAATGTGATAGATAATGCATTGAGGGAGCTGGGTATGAGACCCACAATATGAGTTGCTCACAGTGGTAACCTAGTCTATGTGATCGGAGATCCCATGAACTAGATGTGGAAGACAAACTGTTGGTCAACTGAGAGGAGAGTATCCTTACTGTTAACAATACCAATCCATGAAGATGCAATACTCTCCTAATCTGCATGGCAGGTTGATGTATATCTTAATGTGTTCTAAGTGGCTCACTGAAGCAGAGATGTTGTCCTGCAGAACATCTTTTGAAGAATGCACCTATATGAGTCTGATTGTTAAACATCGCAATCTATGAGAGTAGGGTTCTCTCTAGTAAACTCATGAAAGGTCTCGGAGTATGACGCATAAACTCCACCCGTAGGGAAGACCCATGGTAGCCACGTATCGGTCAAGGCTTTATGTGAAGCTAGATTCGCAGAAAACTTGCAGTTCAAGGCCCAGTCCACTGTTCAAGTTTCTTACTAGTGTAGCATAGAGTTCTAGGTGGAAGTTCAACTTAATAGTCTCTACTGCAGTACCGGTATATAAAACAGTGTTTTGGAACCAAAGGCAAATTTTGTGTGCCTCTGGGGTCTGGTGGGAGATTGCTGGAATTTTGTCTATTTCGGGCCTAGCCCAATAACAGTTTCAGAAATTCCTAATAAATCCTAGAGGCCCACACAGTCCATTCATGCAAGGCAAGAGGTGGAACTAAAGTTTAGGCCCACATTGCTAGTTTAGAGGGAGTTGGACCTCTTTATAAGGGAGGCTCTTTCTCCACATGTATGAGGATGAAACAAGAGAGACATCCATGCGCACTCCTCTTCTGCTGCCCACCTCACCACGCCTTGCCTCATCACGACGCGCCACGGGTTGCGGGAATGAGCCAAGCCAATGTCTAAATTTTTGCCACGCATGACGGGTATCATGCGGAAGCTGAAATGTTTTTCTGTAGTGGAGATTGAATACAAACGGCGCACCTCTTCGCTTGCTGCCTGTTCGTTTCGTCTCCCTCATTCCCTTCTGCTCCCGGCACAGCCTCTCGCCTCCTTCTCTTGTGCCTATAAAAGGGAGGTCGCTCCTCTCAGAGATACGCACCAGAAGATCCTCTTCCTCTCGCCACAAAGTTCCTAAGCACTACGCTGCTGCTATGGTCTTCCCCATCCCTACTTGCGGCATGCACCGTAGGTCGGGACAGTAGGCCTCTGAAACTCCACCTCTTTGAGTCCTGTACGGGAGAAGGGTGATAAGATTTTTGGGAAGCGCTCAGCACGACTACTGACTTCTTCGTCACAGACGCCCCGGACTCTCACGACGACTTTTTCGACGACGACTTCTTTCCTGACATCGACAACCTCCTCGACGACATGGCTGGCGAGGACACCGGCCTCAAGTCTAGCGTTTCTGCTGCTGGTGTCTAGTACGTGTTCTTCCTCTTTCTATTAGAGGCCCTGCTACAGTTCCTTGTTCTAATGTTTATCCTAGATATGTTATACTCTGTTTCATATATGCAACTTGCTATACTGTCTGCTCTAGATGTGTTTAGTTACAGTTCATATGTGAAGATGCTATTTACCTTCTCTTTGTCAAATTGCATGACTTGTTTTATCACTGCTATACTAGTCGTGCTTTATCTAGTATTTCTGTTAATAAAATCATTCGGTAAATTGCTCATATTTCCAACATTGCGGGAGGGGTGGTGAGATTAGCAGTGGAAGGTGGCAGCGAGAAGGTGCTTGGCTCCGACGTCTTCAGGCCAAAATGTGCAAAGCTCATTATCCTGGCTACGCTACAGACCTCCATTGGAGCAATTGCAAAAGCAGGTCTTGTTGGAGAAGAGTTGCTTCAGCGGCAAACCAATTGGACTTGGCTTGTATCTAATCTGATGAGAAGAAGCACACCGAGGGCTGGCTGCACTTTATATCCAGTCGAGCCGAGGCCTCACCTGTGATCCGATTAGAAGAAGGGAGTCCGGATCCAGCGAGGATTGTTGCCGTAGAAACTCCAAAAAGATCTGGAATTTGAATCCGAGCAATTACCACAAGGGCTCCCGTCGATTGCTCCACTGCGCCTCGGAAGTATGCCCCCCAACGATGGGAGAGGAGAACCAACTAATTGCCCGCCGCATTGTAGCCCGACGGCTCAGCCGTCCCAGGATCCGCAAGAAGGCAGAAGGTAGCACCGGTGAGCTTGGGCTTCGTTGGCGGCGGTAAACGGGATGCAGGAGGGGTGGTGAGATTAGCAGTGGAAGGTGGCGGCGAGAAGGTGCTTGGCTCCTCCGTCTTCATCGCAGGCAGCGGCGTTGTGGGGGCAGGTTGCCTTTGCAGAGGTGAGCGGAGAGGGCGTCAGTTATGCGACCGAGCACCGTGTGCTCCGCGTGAGCGAACAATTCCTTTTTCATTTTATTTTTTGATTTTAAAACTTTCGCGTGAGCGAACGATTCCTTTTCCTTTTTCTTTTTATTAGAACTTCCGAGCCAGGGACCGATTCATTTCAATCGTGTTGGTGATAGAGGCGAAGGTGTCCCGATGTTTCGATGAGATAGATATCGTTTTCTGTGAGAGTTGACTTTGACGATCCGACTACGAACATGCGAAGACGTCGCGCCTTAGCAATCGCTAAACCAACTTCCGAGGGTTATTGACCACGCCGGAGCACGGTCAACCTGACCACAAAGGTCTGTTTCCTGCAGGAAGTTGATAAACAAGCAAGAAACTGAGATTGCAATCTGGATATTGCGAATATAAGAGGAAAGCTTTATTGATCAAGGTGGGGTTCTGTGACGCCTTTGTCTGGTCATTGAACACAAATGAAGTACGTGAAGTTGTAGCTATGGCGAACTTTAATCTAAACAAAACCCAAAGTCTAAACGACGCCCTAAGAGCTGTATATATGGAGGAAGAGGGGGGATTTCATGGCCCTTGGAGGAGGGGTCCAAAACCAACCCTAACTCTTGTTTCCCCACACATACGGACTCTAAAAACAACCTATACTTAAGTATTTCGAAAATACATGGGCCTGGCCCAATAATAAGGTGACGCAACACCTAGAATAGCCTCTGGACGAAATTTATGAAGTGGCATCTTGTATATTTCGTCCAAGGCTTCATGCACTCCTTATGGTGGCTTCAAAGTCCTGAAATCATCACTTGTAACTCCGTTCTCCCCTTGCGCATGCCATCATTTCCATGCTTGGTCTTGCTCCAGTGTTCATCCCTCTTTTCCATGCTAGGCCCTTCATTTGTAAGCAAAACAAATGTATCAAATTTAGGCAGCATCATATTCTCATGAACATTAGAATCATTACCAAGAAATGAAAGTACCTGGTAATTCAATTGGAGTGCGCGAGCTCTAGTAATTGGTCCAGTATGTGTAGCAGTAGGGGCTGTGGGTGTAACAATGGTATTGATGTCCTCATCATCCTCCCCTTCTTGAAATGAAGTCGTCCTCGATAGAAGCTCATCTTCCTCACCCAAATAAGGCTTCAAATCTGCAATGTTAAAAGTGGGACTAACCCCAAAATCTGCAGGCAGCTCAAGTTTATATGCATTATCATTTATTTTCTCTAACACCTTAAAAGGATCATCAGCACGTGGCATTAGCTTTGATTTGCGCAAATTAGGAAATCTATCCTTACGCAAATGTAACCGAACAAGATCTCCAGGTGCAAACACAACATGTTTTCTACCCTTATCTCCAGCAAGTTTATATTTAGCATTCATACACTCAATGTTTTCCTTAGTTAACTAATGTATTTTTAAAATCAATTCAGCACGTTCTTTAGCATCAAAATTAACCTTCTCCGAAGATGGAAGAGGCAACAAATCAATAGGTGCACGAGGTAGGAAACCATACACAATTTCAAAAGGGCACATCTTAGTAGTAGAATGCAATGAACGATTATAAGCAAATTCAATATGTGGCAAGCATTCTTCCCACATTTTCTTATTATTCTACAAAACAGCCCTAAGCATAGTAGACAATGTTCTATTGACTACTTTAGTTTGTCCATCAGTTTGGGGGTGACGAGTAGTACTAAAAAGCACTTTAGTCCCCAACTTAGCCCATAAACATCTCCAAAAGTGGCCAAGAAATTTAGTATCATGATCTGAAACAATAGTATTTGGCACACCATGCAAGCGAATAATTTCACAAAAGAATAAATCAGCAACATTAACAACATCATCGCTTTTATGACATGGTATAAAGTGTGCCGTTTTCGAAAATTTATCCACAACAACAAATATGCTATCCCCCTCCTTCTTTGTTCGAGGTAAACCTAAAACAAAGTCCATAGATATATCCTCCCAAGGAATACTAGGTACAGGCAAAGGCATATATAAACCATAAGGATTGAGTTGTGACTTAGCTTTTTGACATGTAGTGCAGCGAGCAACAAAACACTCAACATCTAGTCTCATCTTTGGCCAAAAGAAATGTGTAGCAAGTATGTCCTCCGTCTTCTTCATGCCAAAGTGTCCCATTAATCCTCCTCCATGCGCCTCCTGCAACAACAAAAGACGAACGGAGCTACCTGGAATGCATAGCTTGTTAGCACGGAACACAAATCCATCATTAACGACAAACTTGTTCCACGTTCTTCCTTCTTTAAATTCTGCATTACATCTTTAAAATCAGCATCATGCACATATTGATCTTTGATGGTCTCCAAACCAAATATTTTGAAGTCAAGTTGTGAAAGCATAGTATAGCGACGAGACAAAGCATCAGCAACAGCATTTTCTTTACCCTTCTTGTGTTTAATGACATAAGGGAAAGTCTCAATGAATTCAAACCATTTAGCATGTCTACGATTTAGTTTAGCTTGACTTTTAATATGTTTTAACGATTCATGATCAGAATGTATAACAAATTCTTTGGGCCATAAATAATGTTGCCATGTTTCTAAAGTCCGAAAAAGAGCATATACTTCTTTATCATAAGTAGAATAATTCAGACTAGGCCCACTCAATTTTTCAGAAAAGTATGCAACATGTTTGCCATCTTGTAATAACACACCTCCTAATCCAATTCCACTAGCATCACATTCAAGCTCAAAAGTCTTATTAAAACCAGAAAGTTGGAGTAAAGGAGCATGTGTCAACTTATCTTTCAATACCGTGAAGGCTTCTTCCTGTGCGGTACCCCAAACAAAAGGTACATCCTTCTTTGTAAGCTCATTGAGAGGTGCAACAATGGTGCTGAAATCTCTCACAAAACGCCTATAGAATCCAGCGAGGCCAAGAAAACTCCTCACTCGTGTGACCGTTTTGGGTTGCGACCAACTCTCAATAGCTTCAATCTTGGCTTTATCAACTTCAATTCCTTGTGGAGTAACAACATAGCCAAGAAAAGATACTTGGTCGGTGCAAAAGGTGCACTTTCCAAGGTTACCAAACAAACGTGCATCATGTAGAGCAATAAAAACAACACGTAAATGTTCCAAATGTTCCTCCAAAGATTTGCTATAAATCAATATGTCATCAAAGTAAACTACCACAAATCGTCCAATGAAAGCACGTAAAACTTTGTTCATTAATATGATGAAAGTACTAGGTGCATTAGGTAACCCAAAAGGCATTACTAACCACTCATATAATCCGAACTTAGTTTTAAATGTTGTTTTCCATTCATCCCCCAATTTCATACGAATTTGATGGTATCCACTACGCAAATCAACTTTGGAGAATATTGTAGAGCCACTCAATTCATCAAGCATATCATCTAGCCTAGGAATAGGATGATGATAACGAATAGTAATATTATTAATGCCTCTACAATCAACGCACATACGTGACGTACCATCCTTTTTCGGCACTAAAATGATAGGAACAACACAAGGACTAAGGAATTCACGTATATAACCTTTGTCGAGCAGCTCTTGTACTTGACGCATAATCTCCTTTGTCTCCTTTGGATTGGTACGGTATGGTGCATGGTTGGGTAATTATGCACCAGGAATTAAGTCAATTTGATGCTCAATCCCTCGAATAGGTGGTAATCCCGGTGGCACGTCTTGTGGAAAGACGTCAGCGAACTCCAGAAAAATATTAGTGACAGCGGGAGGCAAAGAGGAAGGCACGTCGTCGAATGAAAATAATGCCTCTTTGCACACAAAAGCATAGCAAACAGATTTGCTAAAATCTAAATCATCAATATCAGATTTGGTGGCAAGTAAACATGCACTTTTCAATTTAATTTCAGAAGCACCACTAGATGGTTTATTATTAGGCTTCATTTGTTGCTCAAATTCTTTTGCCACAATATGATTTTTCACTCTTATTTTGCTCCTGTTTTTGCTTTATTAGCTCTATTAATACCATCTTTCAAAATGGAATCAGGAGTCATAGGAAGCAAAGTAATATTTTTGTCCTTATGAACAAGAGTATACTGATTGTTTCTACCATGGTGTATAGAATTTTTATCAAATTGCCATTTTCTACCAAGTAATAAGGAACATGCTTGCATAGGTACCACATCACAATCAACATAATCAACATATGTAGAGATACTAAAATGCACATGAACAATACGTGTTACCTTAACCTTGCTGCTGTTGTTGAACCATTGGATGTAGTAAGGATGTGGATGTGGTCTTGTAGTGAGAGATAGCTTCTCCACCATCTCCATGCTAGCCAAGTTGTTGCAGCTCCCTCCATCTACGATGACGCGAACAGAACGTTCCTTCACTACTCCCTTTGTATGGAACAAATTATGCCTCTGATTTTGCTCAGCTTGTGTAACCTGCACACTCAAAACACGTTGAGCAACTAAACATTCATACCTGCCAACATCTTCAGCAGCCATGTATTGCGTCTCATGATCAGAATCATCTCCACCGTGTTCTTCATGTGTAATAAGAGCCAAAGTCTCCTCATCATAGTCACCCACCATCCTTAGTAGCAATCATCACACGATGAGATTTGCATTCTCTCGCAAAATGTCCTCTTCCCTTACAACGACGACAAATAATATCACGTGTGTGCCCTGTTGATGCGATGGAGGAAGAGGAGCTCTGCATATGCTCGGCAGGTGTGCTCTTGGCAGATAGTGGTGGTTGTGCCTACTTTCTTGTACCACGGCTGGAAGTGGCACCTGATGGAGGTGCTAGTGCAGTGGAAGTAGAGGATGCACGTGGTGTCCATGATGAAGATCGACTTGCAGGAAAGTTAGTTCTTGCCAATGCATGTTGATCCTGCACTTCACGTTCAGCTTTACAAGCAAGATGGAATAAACGAGTGATATTATTATACTCCTTATACTCTAGAATGGTCTGAATCTATCTATTTAATCCACCCATAAAACGTGCAAGCATAGCTTCATTCTCCTCAACAATACCACATCTAATCATGCCAGTTTGTAATTCCTGATAATATTCTTCTACAGAATTTTTTCCTTGTTTTAAACGCTGCAATTTTTGAAGTAATTCATGTTGATAATATGGTGGAACCCAATGAGTATGCATAGCAGTTTTCAAAGTAGCCCAAGTAGTTGGAATAGGATATAATCTACAATGTTCAGACCACCAAACACATGCAAAACTAGTGAAAGCACAAACAGCAGCAAGAACACGTCTCTCCTCGGGATATTGTAAACATGTAAAACGTTGTTCAGTTTCTAACTCCCAAGTAAGATATATATTAGGAACATATCTACCCTCAAATGGTGGAATATTCAACTTCAGTTTAGGAAAAAGGTCATGATCTCGTACCTCAGGTGGTGCTGCAGCCCTACCATTGCGATGATATACCTGAGGACGACCTGGTGGTGGTGGTGCTGGTGGTTGCACGTAGTTCTGATTTTGATAAACCTCATCCTCGTAATGGTCCTCCACCTCTGCAGTAGCAGCAGGAGCTACAGAAGCATCAACAGCGGCACCAGAATTTTTCCCAGGGTTAATGGGAACGCGCTGTGCTCGTCCCACTTGATTTGGAAGGCGACATTGTTGTTGTTGTTGTTGTTGTTGTAGAGGTGCGTTAGGTGCAGCCGATGGTGGTGGTGGAAAACGCATGAGCAATTCATTAAACTTGTTGTCAAGCTTTGTTTCGAACGTCTTCTCCATGGCCTCTTCAAATCTGTTTAGCGCATCTTGCACCTGTCCACTCATCATTTGCTGAAATTTATCATGCAACTCCTTATTCATCATGTTCTCCCAGTCAGTCTCGTCGGCTTGTGATCCTGCCATGGTTAGCAACAATAGAAGCACACAAGAATATGATCCTACAGACTACTAACAAATGGTGGTGGTGGGTGTCACAAATCCATCAAGCAAATCTCAAATTCTTACCAGTTCTTACCCAGCAGTAGGCGGTGATCGGCAACCGATGTAGTCAAAACTCTCAAAGCTTGGATAGAGTGATTACGAGAGAGAGTCAAACGCACGACGTAGATTTATGTGGAGCTAGGAAGGCTTATAATATGGTAGCAAAAAGATTAGCAATAATCAATTCAGAGATGCAAAGTTGAATAAACGCTCAACGACGGTACTATGCTGGTCCTAGGCTAGACCGTGCTAGAGACGTGAGCCTAGAACACTAACAAAAGCACGGCGTTGCACGTAAACAAGGGAAAAGCACAATCTAGAAATTTTTGTCGCTCTTTTTTTTTGCGCTCCTCTTTTTTTTGGCGTTCCTGTTTTTTTGCGAAAATCACTATAATGGCGAGTGTCTCAAAACTCTTCCCAGGTCAAACTGACAGGCTGGGCACAAATTAGTTTTGACTTTCTTTTTCGGAAATCCAGACAGCTACGACGAAAAAGTGCGACAAAAATCACTATGATGGAACGTTGCTCAAAAGACTCCGAAAAGCCTAAAAATAGGATAGGGAAAAAATATTTTTGCGTGCAAAAATTTTGGCCTAAAAACTGCCCGGGGGTCTAGACTTTTTTGAAACCTACTCAAGCAAGGAAACACGAATCAGAAAATAGACAGATCTCAAAACAAACCTAATATGAAAGGAACTCAGATTGGTGGTGGATATATGGTGGTAGGATATGGAAGCGGTGGTGGTATATGGATACGGATTGGTGGTGGTATATGGATACGGATTGGTGATGGTATATGGAGACGGATCGGTGGTGGATAAGCGATGGTGGTAGATGGCTGGGGCGATGATGATGGTGCGGCAGCATGACAACTTATGACCAGAACTCGAAACTCTAAAAGACTAGACTCCAAGACCAGCAACTAGACACAATGATGCAACCGTAAATTCAACAAAGCAAAATACTGAAAAGACTATGCAAAGGCTCAGACTGGTTCGGATATGATGAACTAACCCTAATTTTTTTGGCTTTTTCGTGGACTGTAGGTATGAAGAACAGACTCGATATAAACTATGAAAAACTATAAAATCTCACCGAGCAACCTGGAAATCTGATACTACTTGATAGAGGCGAAGGTGTCCCGATGTTTCGGTGAGATAGATATCATTTTATGTGGGAGTCGACTTTGATGACCCAACTACGAACGTGAGAAAACGTCGCGCCTTAGCAATCGCTAAACCAACTTCCGAGGGTTATTGACCATGCCGGAGCACGATCACCTGACCATAAAGGTCTGTTTCCTACAGGCAAATGAAGAACAAGCAAGAAACTGAGATTGCAATCTGGATATTGCGAATATAAGAGGAAAGCTTTATTGATCAAGGTGGGGTTCTATGACGCCTTTGTCTGGTCATTGAACACAAACGAAGTACGCGAAGTTGCAGCTATGGCGAACTTTAATCTAAACAAAACCCAAAGTCTAAACGACGCCCTAAGGGCTGTATATATGGAGGAAGAGGGGGGCGGTTCGTGGCCCTTGGAGGAGGGGTCCGAAACCAACCCTAACTCTTGTTTCCCCACACATACGGACTCTAAAAATAGCCTATACTTAAGTATTTTGAAAATACATGGGCCTGGCCCAATAACAAGGTGACGCAGCACCTAGAATAGCCTCTGGACGAATTTATGAAGTGGCATCTTGTATATTTCGTCCAAGGCTTCATGCACTCCTTATGGTGGCTTCAAAGTCCTGAAATCATCACTTGTAACTCCGTTCTTGATCCCCTTGCGCATGTCATCATTTCCATGCTTGGTCTTGCTCAAGTGTTCGTCCCTATTATCCATGCTAGGCCCTTCATTTGTAAGCAAAACAAATGTATCCAATTTAGGCAGCATCATATTCTCATGAACATTAGAATCATTACCAAGAAACGAAAGTACCTGGTAATTCAATTGGAGTGCGCGAGCTCTAGTAATTGGTCTTGTATGTATAGCGGCAGGGGCTGTGGGTGTAACAATAGTATTGATGTCCTCATCAGTTGGAGTGTGTCGCTTAGTAGATTTTCTTTTCTGTCTGATAAACTCCAGAAACGCTTCCGCTCAACCGACTGATTATCTCGCTTCGTTCGTCACCTTCGCGATCGTTAGATCTGCCTTTCATGCTGCCATGGCTAAAGCAGTGTTCTCCTACTTCACGCCCATTCTTGACTCCGCCAAGCCATGATGTTCACCATAGACCTCACAGTGATGCACATTGGTCCCTTTGAACTCTCACTTCTAGAAGCTCCTTTTTTCCGAGGACGAGATATGAACGACTACCAAGCACTTTCCAATGGGTCAAACACCGAGCCTGGATGGTTATGCAGAGTGCTTGAGAGGTGATCAAGGAGGACATTTGCGGCGTGTTGGGCGAGCTACATTCGCTCAATTTTCGAGGCTTTCGCAAGCTTAATGAGGCACCCATTACTCTACTTTCCAAGAAGGCGGACGCTGCGTCACTCTTCAACTACCGGCTAATCAGTTTGATCCACCTCATAGCCAAGCTTTTTGTGAAGGCTATCTCTCTCCTTGGCTCGCCTCGCATCTCAGAAGTATGGTTTCCACCAACCGAAGCGCGTTCATCACTAGCAGAAGAATTCATGATAACTTCCTACTCGTGTAACAAATGGCATGCCTTCTCCATTATCTTAAAGCTAATAGGATGCTTCTGAGGCTTGACATCCCTGCGCCTTCGACTCGGTATCCTGGTTTTTCCTCCTCGAGATACTTCGACTGTTGGGGAACGTAGCATGCAATTTCAAAAAAAATCCTACGATCACACAAGATCTATCTACGAGATGCATAGCAACGAGAGGGCAGAGTGTGTCCATGTATCCTCGTAGACTGAAAGCGGAAGCGTTAGGTTAACGCGGTTGATGTAGTCGAACGTCTTCACGATCCAACCGATCTAGTACCGAACGTGCGGCACCTCCGAGTTCAGCACACATTCAACTCAATGATGTCCCTCGAACTATTGATCCAGCAGAGGGTCGAGGGAGAGTTTTGTCAGCAGACGGCGTGGTGACGGTGATGGTGATGTGATCCGCACAGGGCTTCGCCTAAGCACTACGATGCTATGACCGGAGGAGTAAACTGTGGAGGGGGCACTACTAGAAAAAGGCCTACTAATGGCGCACCGGTTTTGCCTACTAATGGCGCACTACCGGTGCGCCATTAGTAGCACGCCACTAGTATTTTTTACTAATGGCGCACCACTGGTGCGCCATTAGTATCGGGTATACTAATGGCGCACCACATAGAAGTGCGCCATTAGTAACATTTTGTTTTCAATTTTTTTTTAATTTTTTTTAATTTTTTTTGTTATTTTCTTGATCTCAGGTCACTATGGCTTAATCTTGTGTCATTATGCTTAATCTCAGGTCAAATCGCACTCCGTGGTCAAACTTCCCGAAAGGTTACCCATCCTCACGCTACTCCAGCCCAAGCACGCTTAACTTCAGAGTTCTATCCAACCCCAGCAACAGCTCACTTCACAGGCACTTGTTGATATATCTAGCATATCAATCCTATTATACCTTGTTGATGTCTAGGATTTTGTTCATGTTCATGACTATGATGAAATTTTTGAAAAATATTTCAAACTTCCCGGTCATATTACGTATCATTTTTGAAAAGAAATTCAGAAAAAAATTCAAAACCAAATTTTTTTTTTGAAATTTTTTGCCTCTAGATCTTGAAAGCCCCATAATTTTTCATATATAAAACTTTTTAATCCGAGTTCGTATGCAAAAGTTATGGCCATTTTACAAATTTTCAGAGAGATTTTGCAAATAAAGTCGAAATTCATATTTGTAAATTTTCCCAACAACTAGACCACATTTCACATGGGAAACTTATTTTCTTTTATTTTTTTGAAATTT